>NC_057810.1:394825423-395125423 GCF_018294505.1 Triticum aestivum
CCTCCCTATCGTCGCCGAACTGCCGCCACCTCAACCCCTTCCTCGTCGGACCTCCCCGACCGCCATCACGCCCGCTGCCCGTGCCCTACAGCCCCGCCGTGAGCGTCCTCCTCCTCTCCCCTCGTCCCCGTCACCGCGCGCCCGAGGCTGTGCTCGCTCGCGGCCTCCCCGCGCTCGTGGCTCCTCCTTTGGATGGCCATCGCGCCCGAGCCGTTCCCCGCCGTCGCCTCGCCGTACACGGCCGCCCGACCGCGCCCTACGTCGTGCGTGCTTGCCCCCGACGCCCCTCTGCACCCGCCAGCCCCTGCTCTCGCCGCGTCCCCGACTCCTCTCCGGCCGGCCTCCCAAGCCGCCCCCTCCCCTGTCTCTGCCTTCATCGCGCCCGTGACCGCCCCTGACGTGCGGCGCCGTGCTCGTCGCCCATCCCCTCGCCTCCGTCCCCCCCTGCTTCCCCGCCGGCGCTCACCCCTGCGCCCCCGCATCCTCTGCACACGGCCGCGGCCACGACCGATGGCACCGGCCCCCAGCGCTCCTCTGCGCGGCCACCTCTCCACAGGCCACGGCCGGCGGCCCCCGCTTCGGCCATGGCCTCGCCGTGGCCACCGCCCCCTGCTCCGGCGCCTTGCCGGGTCTGCCCGCACCTGGGCGTGCGCCCGCTCGGGCCGCGTCCTGCGCCCACGCCCGCTAAGCAGCGCCCGATAGGCCCCTGTGCCTATGGCACGTGGGGCCCGCCCTGGAACGTTTTAGAAAAAAAGAAAATAATGATAAAAATAAAAAAATAAGTATAAATAAATATATTAAATAAATAAATAAATAATAACTAAAATAATTAAAATATTAATTAATTAAGTAAGTAATTAATTAAGTTAATTAATCCTGATTAGATTAACCTAATCACTAATTAAACTAATTAATCTGTTTTAGTTAATCTTAGTCGATGACAGTGGGACCCACACGTCAGGTTGACCAAGTCAACTCTGTTGACTGCTGATGTCAGCATGACATCATGCTGATGTCATTAATCTGTTTTTCGAATTAATTAAATAATTGATTAAATTTCAGAAATTAATAAAATCTTTAAAAAATCATATCTTTTAATCCGTAACTCGGATTAAAATATTTTCAACATGAAAGTTGCTCAGAACAACGAGACGAATCCGGATACGCAACCCGTTCGTCCGCCACACACCCCTAACATATCAAACTCGCAACTTTCGCCCCTCCGGCTCCTTTGCCCGAAAACACGGAACACCGGGAATACTTTCCCGGATGTTTTCCCCCTTCGCCGGCATCACCTCATACTGCGTTAGGACACACCTAGCACCGCTCTTTGTCATGTCTTGCGTCGTCTTGCTTATGTTTGCACTATATTTATTCTTTCTTCCCCCCTCTTCTCTTTGGTAGACTACGAGACCGACGCTGCTGCTGCCCAGTTCGACTACGGAGTTGACGACCCCTCTCTCTTGCCAGAGCAACCAGGCAAGCCCTCCCTTGATCACCAGATATCGCCTATTCTCCTCTATACTGCTTGCATTAGAGTAGTGTAGCATGTTACTGCTTTCCGTTAATCCTATTCTGATGCATAGCCTGACATTGTTGCTACATTTGTTGATACCTTACCTGCAATCCTAAATACTTAGTATAGGATGCTAGTTTATCATCATTGGCCCTACATTCTTGTCAGTCTGCCTTGCTATACTATTGGGCCGTGATCACTCGGGAGCTGATCACGGGTATAAGCTATACATACATACATACTATACAGATGGTGACTAAAGACGGGTCAGCTCGATGAGTACCCGTAAGTGATTCTGATGAGGGGGCTGAAAGGACAGGTGGCTCCATCCCGGTAGAGGTGGGCCTGGGTTCCCGACGGCCCCCGACTGTTACTTTGTGGCGGAGCGACAGGGCAGGTTGAGACCACCTAGGAGACAGTTGGGCCTGGCCCTGTTCGGCGTTCGCGGATACTTAACATGCTTAACGAGATCTTGGTATTTGATCTGAGTCTGGCCATTTGGTCTATACGCACTGACCATCTACGTGGGAGTAGTTATGGGTATCCCGGCATCGTGGTATCAGCCGAAGCCTTCGTGACGTCAGCGACTGAGCGGCGCGCACCAGGTTGCACTGCGTTAACGCAACTTCCTTTGTAATGGAGGTTGCTAGGTCTGCTCACCGGCCGCGTACGCAACATGCAGGTGTGCTAAGGGCGATGGGCCCAGACCCCTGTGCGCTTAGGTTTAGACCGGCGTGCTGACCTCTCTGTTGTGCCTAGGTGGGGCTGCGACATGTTGATCTTCCGAGGCCGGGCATGACCCAGGAAAGTGTGTCCGGCCAAATGGGATCGAGCGTGTTGGGTTATGTGGTGCACCCCTGCAGGGAAGTTAATCTATTCGAATAGCCGTGATCTTCGGTAACGGGACGATTTGGAGTTGTACCTTGACCTTATGACAACTAGAACCGGATACTTAATAAAACACACCCTTCCAAGTTCCACAGACATCCCGGTGATCGCTTTTCCACAGGGCGACGAGGGGAGGATCGCCGGGTAGGATTATGCTATGCGATGCTACTTGGTGATGCTACTTGGTGATGCTACTTGGAGATGCTACTTGGAGATGCTACTTGGTGACGCTACTTGGAGATGCTACTTGGAGATGCTACTTGGAGGACTTCAATCTACTCTCTTCTACATGCTGCAAGACGGAGGCTGCCAGAAGCGTAGTCTTCAATAGGACTAGCTATCCCCCTCTTACTCTGGCATTCTGTAGTTCAGTCCACTGATATGGTCTCCTTACACATATACCCATGCATATGTAGTGTAGTTCCTTGCTTGGAGTACTTTGGATGAGTACTCACGGTTGCTTTCTCCCCCGTTTTCCCCCTTTCCTTTCTTTCTGGTTGTCGCAACCAGATACTGGAGTCCAGGAGCCATACGCCACCGTCGACGACGACCCCTACTACACCGGAGGTGCCTACTACTACGTGCAGCCCGCTGACGACGACCAGGAGTAGTTAGGAGGATCCCAGGCAGGAGGCCTGCGCCTCTTTCGATCTGTATCCCAGTTTGTGCTAGCCTTCTTAAGGCAAACTTGTTTAACTTATGTCTGTATTCAGATATTGTTGCTTCCGCTGACTCGTCTATGATCAAGCACTTGTATTCGAGCCCTCGAGGCCCCTGGCTTGTATTATGATGCTTGTATGACTTATTTATGTTTTAGAGTTGTGTTGTGATATCTTCCCGTGAGTCCCTGATTTTGATCGTACACATTTGCGTGCATGATTAGTGTACGATTGAATCGGGGGCATCACAAGTCCGTAGGACGAACAACAATCATACCATAGGCTAGCTTCTAGGGTTTAGCCTCTCTGATCTCGTGGTAGATCTACTCTTATACTACCCATATCATCAATATTAATCAAGCAGGAGTAGGGTTTTACCTCCACCGAGAGGGCCCGAACCTGGGTAAAAACATCGTGTCCCTTGTCTCCTATTACCATCCGCCTAGACACACAGTTTGGGACCCCCTACCCGAGATCCGCCGGTTTTGACACCGACATTGGTGCTTTCATTGAGAGTTCCTCTGTGTCGTCACCTTTAGGCCCGATGGCTCCTTCGATCATCAACAACGACGCGGTCCAGGGTGAGACTTTTCTCCCCAGACAGATCTTCATATTGGGCGGCTTTGCACTGCGGGCCAATTCACTTGGCCATCTGGAGCAGATTGAAAGCTACCCCCCTGGCCATCAGGTCAGATTTGGAAGTTTGAACTATACGGCTGACGTCCGCGGAGACTTGATCTTCGACGGGTTCGAGCCACAGCCAAGCGCGCCGCACTGTCACGATGGGCATGATCTAGCTCTGCTGCCGGACAGTGTCCTGGAGGCTGCACAAGTGTCCGCTCTGACCTTTAGCTCGGAGCCGATTGCGCCGATCGAGGACGGGTGGCTGGACACCGCCTCGGGGGCTGCTACCTCTACGGCGATAGAGCCGAATACCAACCCTGTCCTTTGTGAAGCTCGTGACTCCAAGGTGCCGGACTCCTCTCCGGACTCCGAACCTTCCGCGCCCCTGCCAATCGAATCCGATTGGGCGTCGATCATGGAGTTCACCACTGCGGACATCTTTCAGCACTCGCCCTTCGGTGACATCCTAAATTCGCTAAAGTGTCTCTCTTTATCAGGAGAGCCTTGGCCGAATTATGGTCAGGACAGTTGGGATGCAGACGATGAAGAAATTCAAAGCCCACCCACCACCCACTTCGTAGCCACTATCGATGACCTAACCGACATGCTAGACTTTGACTCCAAAGACATCGACAGTATGGACGACGATGCAGGAGACGACCAAGAACCAGCGCCTACAGGGCACTGGAAGGCCACCTCGTCATACGACATTTACATGGTGGACATCCCAAAGGATGGGAATGGCGATGGAACAACGGAGGACGACCCCTCCAAGAAACAACCTAAGCACCGGCGTCAGCGGTGCCGCTCTAAATCCCGCCACACCAAAAATGGAGATTCCAGCACCGGAGACAATAACACCTCGGACAGTGCCGAAGACAACCCCCTCCAGCAGGATTCAGCACAGGAGGACGGAGAAGCCAGACCTCATGACAAAGCGGCAGACAAAGAGGTAGAGGACGATAATTATATGCCTCCCTCCAAAGACGAGGCAAGCCTCGACGACGACGAATTTGTCATGCCTGAGGATCCCGTCGAACAAGAGCGTTTCAAACACAGGCTTATGGCCATGGCAAGCAGCCTCAAGAAAAAGCAGCAGCAGCTTAGAGCTGACCAAGACTTGCTAGCCGACAGATGGACTGAAGTCCTTGCGGCCGAAGAGTATGAACTCGAACGCCCCTCCAAGAGCTACCCAAAACGCAGGCTGCTACCCCGATTAGAGGAGGAAGCACCTAAACCTACATCACCAGCGCATAATACGGCCGACCGGCCACCTCGTGGCCGCGACAGAGAGGCCTCTCGGCCCTACACTCAAGCCGTACCCTGACGCCGCTCAAAAAATACCAAGGCACGAGAAAATGTGCCAGACCTGTGGGATATACTCGAGGACAAGGCAAGGCAAACAAGATCGATCTAGGGATCACGTGGGCGCCCCACGATACATGATGATAACCGTCATGTCGGATACAGCAATTCCGGCCGGGCCGAACACAGTAGACAAAGCTCATTTGAGTTGCGTCGTGATATAGCCCAATACAGAGGCGCCGCACACCCACTATGCTTCACAGATGAAGTGATGGATCATCAAATCCCTGAGGGTTTCAAACCTGTAAACATTGAATCATACAACGGCACAACAGATCCGGCGGTCTGGATCGAGGACTATCTCCTCCATATCCACATGGCCCGCGGTGATGATCTACACGCCATCAAATACCTCCCACTCAAGCTTAAAGGACCAGCGCGGCATTGGCTTAACAGCTTGCCAGCAGAGTTAATCAGTTGTTGGGAAGACCTGGAAGCCGCATTCCTTGACAACTTCCAGGGCACTTATGTGCGACCACCAGACGCCGATGACCTAAGCCACATAATTCAGCAGCCAGAAGAATCGGCCAGACAATTCTAGACACGGTTCCTAACCAAGAAAAATCAAATCGTCGACTGTCCGGATGCAGAGGCCCTTGCAGCCTTCAAACACAACATCCGCGACGAGTGGCTTGCCCGGCACCTAGGACAGGAAAAGCCGAAATCCATGGCAGCCCTCACAACACTCATGACCCGCTTCTGCGCGGGAGAGGATAGCTGGCTAGCTCATAGTAACAACATGACCAAGAGCCTTGGTAATTCAAATACCAAGGACACCAACGGCAGGTCGCGTCGCAACAAGCACAGGTGCCGCATTAATGGTGACAA
Source organism: Triticum aestivum (assembly GCF_018294505.1). Lineage (NCBI taxonomy): Eukaryota > Viridiplantae > Streptophyta > Magnoliopsida > Poales > Poaceae > Triticum > Triticum aestivum. The sequence continues at coordinate 394,831,304 of NC_057810.1, forward strand.
TACTGACGATACGGCAGTCAATGCCGGATTCAAAGGCTCTAAACCCGGTCAGCGGAAAAAGCCATTCAAAAGAAATACTCCGGGCCCGTCCAATTTGGACCGAATACTCGATCGCTCGTGCCAGATACACGGCACCCCCGAAAAGCCAGCCAATCACACCAACAGGGATTGTTGGGTGTTCAAGCAGGCAGGCAAGTTAATTGCCGAAAACAATAACAAGGGGCTGCATAGCGATGACGAGGAAAAGACCCGGTCGCCGAACAATAGAGGACAGAAGTGTTTCCCCCCACAAGTGCGGATGGTGAACATGATATACGCAACCCACATACCCAAAAGGGAGCGGAAGCGTGCACTCAGGGACGTATATGCGATGGAGCCAGTCGCCCCAAAAGCTCAATCCGTGGTCCTCCTGCCCGATCACTTTTGATCGAAGGGACCACCCCACTAGCATACGCCATGGCGGATTCGCCGCATTGGTTCTAGACCCAATCGTCGACGGATTTCACCTCACTAGAGTCCTGATGGACGGCGGCAGCAGCCTGAACCTGCTTTATCAGGATACAGTGCGCAAGATGGGCATAGACCCCTTAAGGATTAAACCCACAAAGACGACCTTCAAAGGCGTCATACCAGGTGTAGAGGCCAACTGTACAGGCTTAGTTACACTTGAAGCGGTCTTCGGATCCCCGGATAACTTCCGAAGCGAGGAGTTAATCTTCGAAATAGTCCCGTTCCGCAGCGGCTATCGTGCACTGCTCGGACGAACCGCATTTGCAATGTTCAATGCGGTACCGCACTACGCATACCTCAAGCTCAAGATGCCAGGCCCTCAAGGAGTCATTACGGTCAATGGAAACACCGAATGCTCTCTCCGAACAGAGGAGCATACAGCAGCTCTCGCGGCAGAACTGCAAAGCAGCCTCTTAAGGCAATTCTCGAGTCCGGCTGTTAAGCAGCCGGACACCGTCAAGCGCGTCCGGAGTAACCTACAACAAGACCGCCTGGCACGTTCCGAGCACGTGTAGCAATGCGGCCCCAACCCCAGCCCTCGCGAAATCGCGAGACCAGTACCACGCGTACATAACTATGCTCTGGAGATACCATGGGCATAGGGGTAGGGGCAAGGCCACGGCATACCTGGGGAGCGGCTCAACCGTACCAGGGGCTCCCAATTGTGTCATTCTTTTTCTTTCTTATTCTCAGGACTCCGTTTTCCAGAAGCCCTGTCCGGCAGTAGAATTGCCGAACTCATGATGCAATAGCCAGGGAAGCAGACAAGCTACGTCGAGTGTCCAGGTGGTCTCTATTACGAGCAGTATACCTATTTTGCATACCATTCCACAGCCTACCCCTGGAGGGGGACATGTTAAATAGTCCCATCCCTTGCTTATCGCACTACTTGCATCATTCTGCTTTCATTGCAGTATTTTTTGAATAAACAATGCATCGCTTTTTGCCTATTATTGCATTCCTTTTTTATCTATATATGTTCACTTATGACATGTTGCATCCGTACGCTTTGGTACGGCCAAATACACCGGGGGCTTAAGTTCCCCAAAATATGGTGTGATAAGTCCGAACACTTTCACTAGTGCGGCACCCCGAACTTATAGCATTATATGCATCGGCTCCGAATCATGTCTTGGGTCAATAGTTGGGTTTGCCCGGCTCCCATGTTTTGGTACCTTACGTTCCGTTATATCGGCTAAGGTAGCACTGGGAGAACCACTGCGATTGTGCCCCAGTTGAGCTGGGTTGAGCACCTCAGTGGAGAAAGATAAAACTGACCGTCATGATAGGGCGAGAGACGGTCGTTGTTCGAGAGGTTTTTTTTAGCCCTAAAGACTTATGCCGCTTAGAGCGAGGAGTCGGCTTCGTCCGGCCCAGGCGTGGATAGCGCCCCGAATTCGGTCTTCCGAACACTAGGGTCTTCGCCGAAATTTAAAATTATAGAATTCTATGGCTAAGTGGGAGTGTTCAAGCATTATAAGTCCGGTTGCCTTGTTCGTTGTGTTGAGCGCCTCCCTCGAAGGACCCAAGAATGGGAACAAGAGCGCTCAAGTTTATCCCGAACACCCCAGCACTCGTGGCATGGGGGATGAAGCCAACGACTTGCCATCTCTCAAATTTGATAAACGGCCGCACAGAAGGTAATATTTTAAATTAACAAGCATTGCTTAGCGCATATGAACAAAGTTTTCAGCGCACAGGATAACAAATGCGAGTCTACTCAAAAATTACATCTTTGGAGCACTCACCCGCTATAAGGCGGGCACCCTTCAGGACACCCTTATAGTACATCTCGGGCGTGCGATACTCCTTGCCCGGCGGTGGCGCGTCCGTCACAAGCTTCTCGGCGTCCATCTTGCCCTAGTGCACTTTAGCGCGGGCAAGGGCCCGACGGGCACCTTCAATGCAGACGGAATGCTTGATGACTTCAATCCAGGGACAGGCGTTCACCAGCCGCCGCACCAGACCGAAGTAGCTCCCAGGCATGGCTTCTTTAGGCCACAGCCGAACTATGAGGCCCTTCATGGCTTGTTCAGCCACCTTGTGGAGCTCGACCAGCTGCTTCAGCTGGTCGCTCAGGGGCACCGGATGTCCGGCCTCAGCATATTGAGACCATAACACCTTCTCCGTCGAGCTCCCCTCCTCGGCTCGGTAGAACGCAGCAGCATCGGACACACTACGGGGCAGATCTGTGAACGCTCCTGGAGAGCTCCGAATTCGGGTAAGTAACATATAATTCACTTTTACATGCTTGCTTTGCATGAAGAATGCCTTACCCGCCTCTATCTTTTTTATCGCCTCAATCTCCTGGAGGGCTTTTTGGGCTTCGGCCTTAGCGGCTTTGGCACTCTCAAGAGCCGAGGCGAGCTCGGACTCTCGAGTCTTCGAGTCAAGCTCCAAACTCTCGTGTTTTTCCACGAGAGCCTAGAGCTCTTGCCGCACCTCCGCCACCCGCGCCTCCTGCTTCTCTCACTCGGTGTGCTTCGCAGCCGCACTTTTTTCGGCCTTGGACAACGCCTCCTTCAGGGTCGCCACCTCGTTCGTGGCCCCTGCAATACTCACGTTATTCCTGTCATTTTTCGCAACCAAATCATTTCTATAAGGTATTACTTTAATAAGGTATTACTTACCTTCCTTGTCCTCGAGCTTCTTCTTGGCACGGCCAAGCTCGTTCTCGGACCGCTCGAGGCTCTCCTTCAATACATTGACCTCCGCAGTCAGTGCGGCAGAGGTCAACAGCGCGGCCTGCATTCCCATATTGACATGCTTATGTTAGACTCCTGCGTATATCTTTTTAGATCCTCAGTTCGGCTTTTCTCCTGAACACCAAACTGAGCATCAAGGGCTACTGTCTATGCGGTACTATTTTTACATATCTTAATTACATACCTCAAAGCCTGTTAGAAGGCTGGTACAGGCTTCAGTCAGCACGCTCTTGGCGGACTGAACTTTCTGGATCACCGCACTCATAACAGTGCGGTGCTCCTCGTTGATGGAGGCACCGTTAAGCGCCTCCAGCAAGTTATCTGGTGCCTCCGGTTGGACGGAGGCCACCGGCGTCGCGGTCTTGCCCTTCTTACGAAGAGCCCGCCCGCCGAACTTTGGAACCACTGTAGGTTCCGGTACGGAGTCCGGCACAGGGCCGGACTTAGAGCCCTCTGGGGTTTGGCCCTCTTTGCTCCCGGAGTCCGGGAGGTCGCCTTGCGGCGCCTCCAGAACCACCTCCTCCTGGTTGGGCCCCTTTTGGGACTCCACCGCGGCGGCGTCTACATCACGGGGGGAGAAGGCGGTCGGAAGTGAAGTGCTATTCACATCCGACGAATCCAGGGAGCCGCTCGACGAAGCGGGGAACTCATCCTGGGGCGGGCTACACGGTTGTATTCAGCGTTAGAAGTAACTATGTGACAAAGGAAAAATCATGAGTTATTCTGGAATCCAGACACTTACGATCTCGCCAGGGGCTTGGCCCTCAGGGACCAATCCTCTTCGCCGTCGTCGGCGTTGGTGGAACAGTCCGGAGGAAGGGTCCTTCCCTTCTTGGACCCTCCGGCCTCCCCAGTTGGGGAGGCCTTCCTTTTCTTCTCTCCCCCCGCTGGGGGAGAAGCCTCTTTTTCCTCCTCCCCGTCTTCGCGGGAGGATTCTGCCTCGGAGTCGTTGGACGATGAATCCAACAACACCTGGCGCCGGGAACTCCTTCGAGTTCCCATGGCCTTCTTCTTGGCCTTCTTCTCCAACACCACGTAAGGCGCCGGAACCAGCAGCCCCGTCAATCGGGCGTCCGCTGGGTCTTCTGGTAAGGGAGCCGGACAGTTAAACTGCCCGGACTTTTTCTGCCAGGCCTGTCAAAGGTAAGGGAGTTTAGATCCCGCATAGAGTCAAACTATGAAAAACAAGTGTCCCGTAAAGGGTAAAATAGCTTACCTCGAAGGCTTGACGCTGCGAGCTGAATCCGCGATCTTCGGTAGCGGATGCGGGAGCCTCGGCGCCCTTCAACAGCACCCTCCAGGTGTCTTCGTATGTAGTGTCGAAGAGCCTGCTCAAGGTCTAGTGCTGTGCCGGATCAAACTCCCACAAGTTGAAAGCCCGTTGTTGGCACGGGAGGATCCGGCGGATGAGCATGACCTGGACTGTGTTGACAAGCTTGATCTTCTTGTTCACAAGGTTTTGGACGCAGGTTTGGAGTCCGGTCAGCTCTTCCAAATCACCCCATGTCAGGCCCTTCTCTTTCCAGGAGGTGAGCCGTGTGGGAATGCCAGATCTGAATTCGGGGGCCGCTGCCCGTTCAGGGTCACGCGGCTCGGTGATGTAAAACCACCCCGATTGCCACCCTTTGATGGTTTCCACGAAGGCGCCCTCGAGCCATGTGACATTGGGCATCTTGCCTACCATGGCGCCTCCGCACTCCTCCTGCTGGCCGCCCACTACCTTTGGCTTGACATTGAAGGTCTTCAGCCATAAGCCGAAGTGGGGTTTGATGCGGAGGAAGGCCTCGCACACAATGATAAACGCTGAGATGTTGAGGATGAAATTCGGGGCCAGATCGTGGAAATCCAGGCCGTAGTAGAACATGAGCCCCCGGACAAATGGGTGGAGTGGGAAGCCCAGTCCGCGAAGGAAATGAGGAAGGAACACTACCCTCTCATGGGGCCTGGGGGTGGGGATGAGCTGCCCCTCGTCTGGAAGCCGGTGAGCAATGTCGTTGTGCAGGTATCCGGCTTTCCTCAACTTTTTGATGTGCCCCTCCGTGACGGAGGAGGCCATCCACTTGCCTCTCGCTCCGGACATGGCTTTGGAAGGTTGAGGCGAGATGTGCGGACTTGGGCGCTGGAGCTCGAGTACGCGGAAATGGATAAGCAAAGGAGGAAGAAGGCGTAGGTAATAAGGTGGATCCTTATCCCCTTATATGGACGGGCGAAACTATGCGTCCCCACTAGCCTGGTAAAACTCGCTTATCTCCCAAGCGTCGTAATCAATGGCGCGGTTGGGTTACCCATGCCCATATTGATGAGAATCCCAGAATAAGGGGACACGATCTCTGCTATAACAAGACGTGCCAAGGAAACCGCTTCGCTAAACGCGCTGAGGTGGGACAGCAAAAAACGATTCAAATAAAGGCCTGGCCATGGTGTGATGTCACGCCACGAAATACGCTAGCAGATCTGTGTAAAGATTGTTCTCTCTACGGTGGTATGTGGAACTTATTTTGCAGAGCCGGACACTATCCTTGTGTTCAAAATCTTCTATGAAGTATTCGGAGGAGGAACCCGCCTTGCAATGCCGAAGAAAATATGCGCGCCAGACTCGTCGTCATTGAAGCCTGGTTTAGGGGCTACTGAGGGAGTCCTGGACTAGGGGCTATCCGGATAGCCGAACTATCATCTTTGGCCGGACTCCTAGACTATGAAGATACAAGATTGAAGACTCCGTCCCATGTCCGGATGGGACTTTCCTTGGCGTGGAAGGAAAGCTTGGCGATACGGATATGTAGATCTCCTACCATTGTAACCGACTTTGTGTAACCCTAGCCCTCTCCGTTGTCTATATAAACCAGAGGGTTTTAGTCCGTAGGACGAACAACAATCATACCATGGGCTAGCTTCTAGGGTTTAGCCTCTCTGATCTCGTGGTAGATCTACTCTTGTACTATCCATATCATCAATATTAATCAAGCAGGAGTAGGGTTTTACCTCCACCGAGAGGGCCTGAACCTGGGTAAAAACATCATGTCCCTTGTCTCATGTTACCATCCGCCTAGACGCATAGTTCGGGACCCCCTACCCGAGATTCGCCGGTTTTGACACCAACACCCATGCATTCCGTTATTTCCATAACTATGGATTGATTGTCCCTACCTAACTAAATGGTAGTGGTCTAGGGAGCGCAATTGCTAGAGAACGGGAGAATGAAGAGTAATGATTTAAGCAAGAGCAGCCGGACGGACTACTATAGTTAGTCTAGTGACTACCATAGTCTTTTCTTTCTTTGTAGTTAAGTCATAATGTTTGGTATAGCAGCCTTTCCGAGCGAGTCTCTGGGATCTCCTGTAAACCTCCATGATGTGGTAAAGGGAGGATATTAGGGGAAGCAGTGACTGGAGATTCCCCTGCGGAGAGCCGGATGAGGGGAGAGCCGGATGAGGGGAGACCCTCAAGTCCGGTTCGGAGGGCGGGGATATCCCGACCCTACTATCATTATGCCTTTGCAATGTTACTTGGTTCAACTCCATTTGTGACCTTTTCTCGTATGTGGGACTCTCTATCTTCTTGGGTAGATTCTAGATCATCTTTCATTTTGTTAGTGAGTAGTTTTCTTATTAATAAGTCAAGTCAAGAGTAATAAGAGAACTGTAGGAGCTTGACAGGACGGCTTGGTAAGCAAGCTACCTATTATGTAGGCGCCAACTCCCAGTTCTTTCTCTTCTTTCTTTTTGATTTTTTATTCTCGTTTTTTTACTAAACGTATAATCTCCTTTTCGGGGAAGGGATAACATAGACGGAGGCACATGTAGACAGATACAGACTTTTTCAATCTTTTGCCTAAGCGAAGTAGTTGATCCCTCCGAGGTAAGGGCGAATCGAGACTGAAAGCTACTAATAAAATAGCATAATCTGAACACATAGCTGAACACATAGTTTAAGTAGAAACTGTTAAAGCTCCCTGGTCTTGAAACGGCCGACTTTGGTTCAGCTCTCGGGGCCACCTTACACACTAATAAAATCGTCAGCTTCCTTCCTCACTCATCGCCCTCACTTTAAGACAAAAAATCCAATTCGATTCAAAGATCGGAATCATACCTCCAGCGGGCAAGGTCGGCTCAAGAAATGGAAGTTGTGAGATGGAAAGAAAACCACGAAAAAAGAACCGAATTAGGGATCAATCCATACGCGGCTTGCCTTCTCCCCTTCCCCATAGTAAGCCAGCCAATAGAATAGTACCCTAACTTAAGAAGTTCTCTTAGCTAGCGCATGTCCATTAATATGACCACCGCATGCTCCTGCATGAGTTTCATGAATGGTTTGTTTTCGAATCCTATCTCTCTGGGGAAAGGTATCTTTTTTCAATTCGAACAACGGTATCCCTACCTGGCAAACTATCGTCGTTTTCGAAGTCCCTAGTTTTGTCCTCTGCTGTAGTATTTCGGTTAGTAGACGGCTTCCTTCATCGGAAATCTAGCCAGTGCTTTCCATTAGGTGTGCAACGAACGATAGCCGTGCTTTTCTTCTGATTCTGATTCAGTCCAAAGATAGAGACAAAAGAAAGGTAATTATTGAATCGGACTTGGCTTCTTTTTCGGCATGGGCACAGGTTTGGTAATTCCACCATTAGCAAAGGTTTAAATGGTTGACGGTATCCTTGGCGAAAGGCACCTGGTGAGAGTAGCTGCTGCTGCTGTGCTACCTCCAACTATGAAGTTCAGCACATGAACAATACAGAGTACTTTGTTTCCAAAAACAATACAGAGAACAAGACCACAAGAAAACAATTTAGAAGAACTACTTTTAGGCAGTAGCATCTGGACAACAGGCTTAAAAGCTTCCAGAAAAATGATAGCACAAACAGCCGAAACAATTTTCCTAATATTTCTTTAACTTGACCTTTTTGCAGTACATCTAACAGCATATAGGGGAATGCCTTTTTTATATTACATATGCACCAAACCAAGCTATTCTTAATACTAATTCCTTTGCATAGATACTTTCCAAAGTGCTGAGAATAGCAACAGAGAGAAAACGCTGCAGAAGATATCACAATTGAATTACTAACCTGGTACTTGTTCATAGATTTTCTAGCATCTTCAATAAGCTTTGATTCTTACTCAAGTAGTTTGGTTTGTAGTGTAGTTTTTTTTCTTGACTCTAGTAGTGTAGCTAGCATGCCTTCCGTTCCTTGCTTGCTTATGCACTTTTGAATTAAAGACGACCTTTCAATTCATTATTGACTGGATAAAGTAGTATTAGTTAATATACGCTGATTCAAACAAATCAAAAATAAGAGACAGTCCTTTTCGATACTGTATGCTGGGACAAACCTGTAGGTGAGCACAAGCACAGCCAGCCTTCCACCTCTTTATACTTATGTTTAGCAGTGTACCTGGTCTTACTTCTTTTTCAGTTTACGCTTGTGTCCCAAGCTTGCAAGTTCGAAGAAGACTATTGTATTGACCTGAATCAAGTTGTTTGCCTACCCACTGTTATGTCTTAGCTAGGAATGAGCTGTGAACAAAATAGAAATAGTTGTTACTTGAGTCGATAATGACTTTGTGTCGGTTTTCTATTTTCTATAAATTGGACTGGTACCATGTATTGTAACATAAGCTTTTATATAAGAGCTGAGATGTAGTTAAGATTACACTGGATCCTCTCTCTGTTTTGTTGCTTCCTTCCATTATCTCCAACAACTGGTATCAACACTAGGAACCTTCATGGTCAGGGTTGATTTTCTTAGACCACTATGAACACTTGTAATTGGTTCTTTCTACTTCAGGCATGGTTCTCTCTAGTTAGTGGAAGAGTGTACAACATAGGGATTGGTATCAGTCACACATTTAGGAAAGAAAGTGAAAGGGGAGGGAAAGAGCGGTTCGAAGGTCAATGAAATGATAAAAAACCACCAGGTCGAGTTCGCTTCTCCCTTCCTTTTGGTGTTTAGGATGTGAAGTTTATATAAAAAGAGAGGAAAGGGGAACTGCGCTAAATGGATAATTTCATCCTGGTGATGGGCTATTCCAATGGGCATGCATCTGAGATATGGGCTTTGAGCGTAGGAACGCCCACCTTTACAAGAGCTTGGTTCTAAGATTGTTTGCGCGCAGGCACCACTACTATTCTGTCTTTTCTTGTTATGCATCCGGTCCTAGAAATCTTTTTTTTCTGACCAGAGGAAGAGAAATAAAAACGTCACTTCGCTCACCTTGCGGGACCTAATTAGGAGCTGATTGATTTCTTTAATAGATATGAAGATGCCTTGAATGAACCCAAGCAAGCCGAAATAGAATACTATAAGTATGAAGTTGACATCTATGGTTTAACTGGAAACATCTCTTTTCTATTTAGATTTTGCCAGTGCCTCCCTTTGTGGCAGAGCAAGCGCCTTGACTAAGATAGATTGACTCTTTCATTCTTTTTTTTATTTTATTCTGGTTCCAATCGTTTGAGGAAAACCCCCTTTGGCATCAATGAAACTCTGTTATATAGGAGTCCAAAAACCTCATTTCGTTTGAGAGATAGTGGAATTTATTTTTTCAACACGTACATCGACGAGGGTGTCGATGACTTGAGTGAGGAATGGTCATGTGCTAGAGGTCGTACCTTTGGAGTAAGACCTCAACAAGGGGGTGTGCAGTTTAAATGTAAATGATGAGCATGGAGAGGCCAAGGTCATTTGTAATTAGGTGTGGCTGATGCAAGAAGACTGGCGAGCTGTCCATGGTGAGAAAAGTTGTGATGCTACTGCAGGGGGCATCCTGGTGTAGTTGAGGGCGCAGAACTTCTGTGCGGGTACAACTGGCACTTAAAAGACCTTCCGTGTAGATGAGTTCTCTTGAGTGAGACTAATCGAGTTACGAAGAAACCTTTGCGATGGTGCTGTGCAATTGGGTTCTCTATGGAAGAACTTTGTTGTGGGGACCAAGGGGTCTTCTTAAGAAGAGTTGCTTTGATGAAAAGAGTGTAGCCATGATGGCAAGTCAAGGTGGGGCCCTGTGAAGGCAAGCCTTGTGTATGTTGGCATGATGACGAGAGAAAGGAAATGCCCAGGAACAATAGCTGTCTGTAGCACACCCTGCAATGACTTCGACCAGCGGACCAGCCTACCCTATGCCATGACCTTAGAAGTTCGTACCCCATGATATTCAATGACACCCGTAGACATTTGATCATTCATACCTCACAGCACGCTTTCTTTCTTTTTTTGGACTTTGAATTCCAAGCGAAGGAAGCTCAGTGAAAGATAGACTGGGATTTGACAGCAAGAAGAAAGCAATCATAGTACGCGGCACACACCACTGACGAATGAGATAGACGTCCCAAACCAACACAGGTTCAAGACTAAGTGCAGAACCAAGAATGTCGTGGATAGAAAAGTGAGTGCTTCCTCGAGCTTCATGAAGAAAGGGTCCAAGGACCTAAGCGACAACCTCTACGAAAAAGAAAAACCTATATATAGATAGTGGTATGTGTTCGCTGACACAAAATAGACTTGGCTCGGGGCAGAACTGAGTGGCTAGGCTAAGTTCCCTAGTCTTCTATTGGCCTACCCACCCCTACGACATGGAGGCGCTTACCCTTCTCCAACAAGCGTTCCACCACGTGGCGATTGATTACCGCTTTCCGTATCAATCTGTTCCAGACCAAGCCCCTTCTCTGATCGGGGGAAGGTCATTCTAAAACATCAGATCTCCCATTGATGCTGATCAAAAATAAGTTTATCCACCTAGAATATATGATAGGTACCGAAAGATTGGATGTCATTTCTCAATACCAGGTGGGACGAGCAGCCTTATACCATGTGTAGCCACACTCTAGTGTCCTTTTCTACTTCGTTGGACAGATCACTTCAGAAAATCGTATAAAAATCAAGCAAGAAAACGGATGCGCTAATGCGCAACGGCTTTCGCGCTAGTTGCTCAAAATATTGTATAAAAATCAAGCAAGAAAAAGGTTCTGGCAGGCTGCGTGGGACTGTAAATCCTCTTTCGCTGGCTGGGCCTTTGGACTCGAAATCCAAACGGAGTGAGTGGTTCGATTCCACTATCAGAACAAGACTGAACGAAATAAAATGCAAGTGAAACGAGACGAGAATCAAATTGTAGGCTTCTTTCCTAAAAGCGGTGGTTCTCGCCTCCCCATGCCCAAAGCGGGGTGGGCGACAGCATTGCGGTTCTTTTCTTTATCGATCGGGTAGATCCATATGTTCTAAGGGGGGACGAGGTGTAGCGCAGTCTGGTCAGTGCATCTGTTTTGGGTACAGAGGGCCATAGGTTCGAATCCTGTCACCTTGATGTGGTATTCACACAATGAGGCCGAAGTGCAAAGCCCCGCAGCCTATCCGTGGTCGCGAAGGCAGGGGTATTAAAAGTGAAACTTGGCTTGCGTGTGCGCGCACACAAAGGAGACTGAGTTGGATTGCAAAGCCTCTCAGACGGAAGGAACCTGTTTTAAAAACCCCTTTCTACAATCTTGAGAAATCCCACGCAAGCAACTACACGCCGCAAGTCTTCGGTATTGTTCGCAAGGAATTTGAAAAGATTGACTCTGCTTTTTTTCTTTTCGAGCATGCCAAGCCTCCAGTAGAGCGGAGTTCTGTGCATGAAGTAGGCGCAGTTTACAAACTGGTGAATGGTCAAATGAATAGGCTCGTTTCATCAGGGGTAACCAAGGAGTAAGAATGATTTGATAAAGTAAACATTCCCTTTGAGTGCGGTTCCTTCGGAACAAGCTCTTCCCTTTTCAGATTGCTTCTTTGGGCCACTTGAGCATCGACTGGGCAAGGTTGGATTCCCTCTACTTCGGGTGGCTACTATTTCTCAACAATGTTTTTTCATTTGATCCAATAGCCTCCATTAGATAGGAACAGCTTTGCTAAATACTGAGAACTCTCAAATAGAATATGAGAAGGGAAAGATCCTTTACATAAGGAACTATTGATCATAGGCGTACACTCTGAAAAGAATTGAATGAAACTCTCTTGTTTCGTCAACTTTGATATCATTAGCTGTCTCTGTAGCTGGCTCTCATGTCTGGCGTTCCAAGTAAAAACTTTTCAACTAGCTGGGTCACCGCTGTTTTAAACCCTGACTTGGAATCAGAGCCATAAACGAGTGATTCGGTCGGACGGACGATTGAGTTCTTAAAGCTTGGATCGGCACTTATTGTGTTGAAACAAACACGCTGTTGCTAGCGCCCTCAACGCTCTCTTCGATCCTTCGCAAACATAGCTCCTTCTACGGGAGATAACTTTCGATCACTTTCATCTCAATTCATTTCATTGGCTGGTCGAGTGGATGATTAGACACAGGCGGAGTATTCAAGTTGTCCCTACTTCAAGTTGTCCCTACTAACTAACGGGTCTAATTATCGCTGGGTCACAGGCTCCTTCGAAGCAAACATTCGCAGCGCCCCTCGCATTCAAGCTCTTCCTTTGTCCTGCGGCCTGCCCTCTAAGCAAAAGCAAGATCTAGACAAGAGTGAAAAGCAGTCAGAATATTAATAATCTAAAAAGGCCTTCCTTGGTTGTGTAGCTAATCCCCCTCCTTGACAAGAACATAATTTTTGCATCTTCAAACTGGTTATGGGTGATACCCTCATTCCCCATTAACTCACTAGAAAGCCCTTTGAATAAGCCTCAGGAACACCCATTCCTTTCGGATCAGGGGGTGGTTGTTTTAACTACTCGTTCGGGGAACATTAGACAAAGTTACTTATTTGAGAAAGTAAATGAACCTGAAATAGGACCTATGTGATAGTTTGCAACATGAGCATGTAGATGCTGGTGATGGTATCAGATCTAAGGACCAAGAATTTCAAAAGGATAGTATTAGACTCAATAAGAAGCTTTCAAAACATAACTTCTCATATTTGGTCTGTGGGCTACCACACTTAAGCTTTCTTATCTTACTCTTTCCACAAACGTTAGGACTTAGGCGAGCTGCTGAATATGAGACAATTCTTTCTCGGCCGTGCGTGGTCTTCCCTAGGGGATGGGAGAATATAGAAGGTGGGTGGGTGGATCTCTATTCTCCATAAGGATAGGGTTGATTTGATTGGCGTTCACGCCTTTTAGAAAGAGCCACTCAATGCAATTCTCTTTTAGGCGAAGAGAGTATGCCCAACTGGAGTGGTTTCCGCCTATATTCCTACTAATGTAATCTCCAAGATGGACAAATCTTCTTATCTGTGGATCTATTCCATGCCGGAATTCGACCTGCTATTCATGTGGGTATTTCACTTTCCAGAGTAGGATCAGCGGCTCAAATGTGCCGCAATGAAACAAGTAGCTGGCAAATCCAAATTGGAACTAGCTCAATTCGCATAGTGACAAGCCTATTATTCGCCTCTGCTCTCGATAAAACTAGCCAGAATCCATTGTTTTTATGACGGGAATTGCTTAAACAATCCCAATCAAACATTCTCCCAGTGGAAGAACAGATAGCTACTATAGCTACCGTAACGATAGGATATCTTGATTCGTTCGAAATTGGACAGGTCAAGCTATTTCTGGACTGGATGAGTTACGTAAACACCTCAAAGATACTCATTCCAAGAAATTCAATCTTCTAGCCAGCTTCTAGCCAGGTGGATAAGGATGGAATCTGGTATCCAAGAAGAGGATGTTGGACATTCTTCATCCCGGAGGGCCGGGGAGAGGAGAGATAGCATCACTCTGACTTTGCTAGAAGGAGGAAAATGCAGAGTTGGCTTTGGGAGAAGAGAAGGAAGCTCTCAAGTTTAGTGATTCATACATGTCCTGTCTCTTGTTTCTGGACTATATGAGTTACGTAAACACCTCAAAGTAACCACCATCTATCCTACGTTTATTTACTGATTTATAATAAGTGCTCTGAAGATGGTATTTACTTGTTATAATTAAGGTTGACAAATATTTTGCAAAGGTAATAGGAGGGATGGTCTTGTTTTGATTCGGATCTTTGTAGCAAGGTATTCGCCACTTTGTTCTCAACTATTCCGATTCCAGCAAAGGGAGGCCGTTAGGTCAAAGCCGTAGCGCGCGCCCTGTAGTTTTGAAGCAGGGTGAGACAACTTTAGCTAGGAGCCTCTTTTCCTTCTGCCCAGCTCCCCGAAAACAACATTCGACTTGCATGTGTTAAGCATATAGCTAGCGTTCCTTCTGAGCCAGGATCAAACTCAGATTTTGACTATGATTAGGCGGGGACAGGATTCGAACCTGCAGTCTTCAGGTCATGAGCCTGATGAGTTGACCAATTCCTCTACCCCGCTTCTTCCCCTGATCTTTCTTTCCCTCTTCCCATAAACATTGATTCTCTCTCCTAACCACTCTTAAATATGTGAAATACACGGAATCGATCCAAAACTACAAGCAAGGGAATCAACTCTTATTGTCGTAAAGGAAAAATAACCCCTTTCCTTTATATATATATATATATATATATATATATATATATATATATATATATATACAAGGAACAAGTAGCCTTCGCCACCTATTCCTGAATTAAGGGAACGCGAGAAATCTTTCTCTATGTCAATTCAAAACAAAACAAATGGACGATTGAATCCTATAAATGAAATTCTTTTGAGAAGAGCTTGCGCCTATGCTTCTATAAAAATCACCTATGTGGAACGGATGCTTCTACTTGGTCATCATAGACCAGCAAATCCATTTGAGAGCTGTCTTTCTTTGATGGTAGTGTCCTTTCTTCACGCTCACCATCTCTGCAGAGCTTAGCAAGATAATCCACGCCAACAACCAAAGCCAACCAGCCTTCGCTCAGAAGCTCTTTCTTCATCTAAGCTTTTAGTAACATTAGCTGTCATCAATAGGGTGGAACGCATTAACTAGTAGAAACCTTGCTTCAAGGTAGATTCTTACATGTTTGGAGTTTTGTCTGGATCCAGGTACCTCAACTATTGGCCTTACATGGCCTAACATGGGTATTCCCTCTTTCTAGTCCCACTCTTCTCCAACAGAGCTCCCTTACTCAGAGAGCATTCGGCATTCCTAGTATGCTCCACTCATTCTACGCCAAGCACCCAATCACGGGATTAGAATCACACTCTAGATCATACCTTTCACAAAAGAAAAGGACAGGTAGCCGCTGCTAAACCAAGATCTCCATCTCTTGACTCCATAAATCAATCTTACCTTATAGGGCACAAAGGTATATTTACCATACGAGATGTGTGCACCTACTAAAGGGAATAGAAAGATCTTGGGCACAAATACTCCACTTTTCACGAAAGACATAGATTCACAAATGATTGGTTGGACTAAATACTACATTTATTTACTCAGAAGAAGGAAAGTTGGTTGTGAGAATGATTTCTCGTACGTAGTCTTTCCTAGGACCATTCGAACAGGATGCTCAGAGGTGGGTGGAGAAAAAGCTCAAAAGGCATACTTCCTGCGCTTACAGAGGATCTAAATCAGTCTTCATCCTTTCGCTTTTCAAAGCCCCTCGCAATAAATATGTAAATTCGTTTCGCAGAAATTCAGAGATTTTCGATGTCATCGAAAGAAAATGAGTTCGATCAGCAACACCGGTCTCCGCAGCACCAGGATAAAGACCTTCTTTTTACCCATAACCTTTCTCTGTAGCATTGGAACCAAGATCGGGCTTGGCATAGTTACGATGTTCCCATTCTATTTAACTAACACTAACTAAAGCTAGTCGGAAGCTTTCTTCTCATGCGACTCTTGGATCGAAAAGAGGCTGCTGGACTGGACCACGGCTGAAACTGCCAGGCACGGACTAAAAGCTTTTATCAGGGATTCCCGAGTCAAATGACTACCATACATAGCATAGAGCTGGAAGCTGCACTAGTGTACAGAGAAGACTGGATGTGAACACGGGCGGACATTGGCTATGTATGGGGCACTCACTAATCACTATTAGTAGGAAACAACTAGCAGAAAGAAAGATGAATGCACTTTCACTCCTTGCTCTTCAGCACGTACTCACATGAGGGACTCTCAAATCTCTATTTCAGACCATAATCTTTCGATCCCTTTAACGAAGTGATTGATCGCATGGCTCCAAAATCATAGGGCTTCTTCTATTTTGAGTGTGAACTCACTTATATTCTATATCAACATAGGGGCTTCAGTACTTGGCTAACCGCCCGGTGGAAGACCTGGTTCTACCACACAAGGGCAGCTTTCGTAGTCCAGGATTATTTTCCTCATATGTAATTTCACCTCATTGTGGAAATGTCCGATCTTATTCCAAAATAGAAGGTCTTCATGAAGGTCTGTCTTGTTTCAGGAATATAGGTACCGAAGTTCAATAGCGGTAGGTACCAAGGAGAAGACGAGTCAGGGCCGATTGACAATACTAGCTAGGCTGACCTTCCAGCCATACTCCATCCAATATCGAACGGAAGTACTAAAGGTTTCATGTGATGCTGACCTCAATGAACCCGACCTCGAGAATTCGTTCATCCCTTCGCTCCGAGGATTGGTCGAGTACTTGGCCACATGCATGAGTAGGCCTGTTGCCGGGATGTACCATTAAAAAGGCAGGTCCCATATTTGAAATACAAAAATAAGATCAGATAGCGCTCAAGAGGTTTTTCTCCATACGAGAAATCCTTCACTCGCAGGGAATTCAAATAGATGTGTTGAAGATCATCAAAGAAATGAAAAAGACTGAATTCAATCCATCTCCTCCCTTTTCTTTAAACCAAGAGCTACTCCTCCCTTTTCTTTTTTATGTAATTTCAATACGATTTCGTTTGTGTTCATGTTTTCAATTTAGAACCCCACGGAAGTGAATACAAAAAAGCAAAATACCCCTGTGATACGCCTTCCTTTACCTATTTCTAGATTGGTTGATGTTCAATGGAGGGAAACTTGCCATTCCTTCTTTCCTTTGAAATTGTACATTTTTTTGATTATGAACTAATTGTATCCTTTTTGTTCCCATCGAGCTTTCTTGCCTAGTGACTAAGGATTTTCACACTTGTTGTGTCTATAAAAGATTTTCTCATAAAACACTAACAGAAGTGTTAGAGGGACTCACTTTCGATAAGAATCCAAAACAAGTTCCCTATACTATCTTCTTTCCCTTCTCTGTTTCTGTCTTTAAGAGGCAGTGCATCCGGCAGGAATTGAACCTACTTTTTGACCAATTTTCCTTTCTAGGTTGGTGAGCGCTTTCACCATTCAGCCATGGACTTAGCGAGTGAACTAGGTTTTTATTTGAGAGCGAACTAGGTTTTTAGTGGTATTCCTTCTCGAGCTTCTATTTCTTCCGTTAAGGGAGATTCGAGAAAAGATGGAATAGGAAGACGTGTTTCCAGAACGAACAAGATACGGGTAGAGAAGGGGAAGTTAGCAAAGTTAGACAAGATTGGAATGGGCATAGGAACATGTATTGATGTACCAGATCGGCTAATGCTCCCAGGTTGATGCGATGTATTCCACCAGTTGACTGGAGACTTTATTATTGGTATATCGATCGGTCCAGCACGGATTGAAATAGGAGCCGGTTCGATAGGAAGCTTTTGAAAACGCAGTGCACCCAGGTAAATAAGGAACAAGATGAATACAGAAGTTAAACGAGCATCCCACACCCGAAAGGTACCCCACATAGGCCTTCCTTGAAACCCCCCAGTCACTAACGTAAACAAAGTAGAAAAAGCACCAATTTCTGTACCGGTTCCGGAAGAGCAAAGAAAAGGGGATGTTTTGTTAATGGGAACAAGGAACTGTTTATAGCTGTCATGATATAAATAACTATACCCGTCCGAGCCGTAGGAACATGTACATACGAAATACGAGAATTTCCACCTTGTTGAAGATCTGGTGGTGCTACCCGAAGACTTAAATGAATAGCCATCGTTGTTAAGAACAACCGATGCCTTATGTGTATTGGATCCGCTCTTCTGTTAGCATGAACACATGAATGAGATTCTATTCCTCTTCCTTATTCTTCCTAAATAGAACCCCCCAACCTAGGTGCGGAAGTAAAATAAATCCGTGTTTGTACATGTTGAACTTACATACCCGGGCCCGGCTCAACATTCTTTTAAAACAATCGAATAATGGCTTTTCCATGACTTGGCCATTCAATCTTGTGAACTAATCGAGACCGAAATTGGATAAAGAGATACAAAAGGAGAGGAATACCCAATCGATGAAAGAACATGAAACCCTTCTGTTTCTATAGAGGTACGGGAAACGGTTGGGGGCAATAAAGTAGGTGAAGTGGTTGGATTTTGCGAGCAGTTCCAACCACTGTTGGATGTGATTCCAAGAGCCGCACGAGAATGAATACCACACAGAAGAGTCAAGACCGGGATCCCTAATAGAATGTTTAACCGATCCATTCCGGATCGATCGAATTGGTACGGAAGTTGTAACATGGGAAAAGCACAGAAAACACGACTTATTTGAATAACCCGGTGACCTACCAATTGTAGAAGTAGGACTTTTGGCAAGCAATAAGCACTTAAATAATACAATTCGAGTGTACCAAAATCTTTATCATTTTGAGGAAAAGGTTCGGGAGGAAAGGGAAACAACAGAGGGATCCGAATCGAACCTAAATGGGAATGACATGAAAAATCTTTTTCAAAACCTATCATTAAGGGCATGACGACGATATAGAGAGGAATAAAAAAACTCGTGATTGGTGTGGAGGGGAAGATCTGCTTATGAAATTGTTCAAGAAAGAGTCGTCTCATTTCCTTACTTCTGCGTTCTTTCGAATTCATTCGCTTCAACGGCTGGCGCTACGCTAGCTTTGCATGATTAGCTCCAACAGAATAGGTACTGCATTTCCTTAGTTGGATCCGCTCTTTCTCTCTCGTGCAGTTGTTGCTTTCGGCTATTTATTCAGTCGTCAATCAGCATTGATCCGGGTAGTTAGTCAGTCTCTCTCTTTTTGCCCGTCCTTCTCTATCTATGAAATTCCTAATGCAGGGAGTTCGCTTTCCAATATCTAAATGTTCATGCAAAGCAACAAATGAAATGCAAGAACTGTCACGCAGAAGTCACATAGTATGCTGATCGTTCTGAAATGATAAAAAGTATGGGATTTCATAAGAGATTCATACATAGAGATCTAAACTCATGGAAGGGCCCGGCCAGCAAACGAGATCTCTTACATCCAAAGGACCATGCCAATCGAAGATGAACCATTCACCGAGCTGAGTATGTGCAAGACAAGACACGGCTAGATAAGTCAAATAGAAGATATTGCTTTTACACGAGCAACTCTTTTCTTCATATGGGTACAGCCCACTTTTCCATTGATGAAATGCGAACACAAACTTCAGGCATCCAAGAAAGAAGACAAGATCGAAATCGAAGCATTGTCATTGGGTTGAAGATCAATTCATATCGACAAGACTTTCCATTCATCTTTTTGTTCATATTTGGATTCTGTTTTCAAATAAAGTCATCTTGTAGTTAGAAATCACCTTTAGAATCATCAGCCTCTGTCCCTACACTGACTCGCTTATCCGGGATTGATCCTCACTACGGTCCTTTATTTCGAAACGAGGATAGGTCTCTCGCAGAATGAGGTGTAGATTGAGAAGAAAGATGAGCGTATGGTCCATACTCACTCGGGTTCAAACTTATTTTGCAGGGAGAAATGGGTACATGCTTGTAGATCTTCTTCTCACAGCGAGCACTTGATTACGGATCCTGATTCTATATATTTTTTATGGATTATTATAGAATCTATCTTTTTCTACAAATCATAGTGGGAATCCTATTACCGATACCTAAACATTTTCTTTGTCGAAACAGAAAGGAGGGAAATTGGATAACCGACGACACGAGTTTCCCGTTCAATGTTCCGCTTCGCTCCACTGTTAGATAGACAATTCAATAGTTACCGAGGAAAGGAGTCCCCCTTCTCTTGGACAATTGACGTTCTACCTCAATAAGTCATGACCTTCACTCTCCTCAAGTGAGGAGGGCATATTGTTTGACCAATGAAAGCTGTTGGGGAACGTTGCAGAAAAATTAAAAATTTTCCTACAGTTTCACCAAAATCCATCTATGAGTTCATCTAAGCAACGAGTGATAGGAGTGCATCTACATACCCTTGTAGATCGCGAGCGGAAGCGTTCAAGAGAACGGGGATGATGGAGTCGTACTCGCCGTGATCCAAATCACCGATGACCAAGTGCTGAACGGACAGCACCTCCGCGTTCAACACACGTACGGAGCGGATGGCGTCTCCTCCTTCTTGATCCAGCAAGGGGGAAGGAGAGGTTGAGGAAGAAGACTCCAGCAGCAGCACGACGGCATGGTGGTGGTGGAGAAGCAGTACTCCGGCAGGGCTTCGCCAAGCAACCGCGGGAGGAGGAAGAGGTGTAGCAGGGGGAGGGAGGCGCCAAGACTCATGGTCCAACTGCCCTCCCTCCCCCCTCCTTTATATAGGCCCCCAGGGGGGGCGCCTGCCCTAGAGATGGGATCTCTAGGGGGGCGGCGGCCAAGGGGGGGTGGAGTGCCCCCCAAGGCAAGTGGAGGCGCCCCCTCCCCTAGGGTTCCCAACCCTAGGCGCAGAGGGTGGCCAGGAGGGGCACACCAGCCCACCAGGGGCTGGTCCCCTCCCCACTTCAGCCCACGGGGCCCTCCGGGACGGGTGGCCCCACCCAGTGGACACCCGGGACCCTTCCGGTGGTCCCTGTACAATACCGGGTGACCCCGAAACTTTCCCGATGGCCGAAACAGCACTTCCTATATATAAATCTTCACCTTCGAATTATTCCGGAACTCCTCGTGACGTCCAGGATCTCATCCGGGACTCCGAACAACATTCGGTAATCACATACAAGTCTTCCTAATAACCCTAGCGTCACCGAACCTTAAGTGTGTAGACCCTACGGGTTCGGGAGACACGCAGACATGACCGAGATGGCTCTCTGATCAATATCCAACAACGGGATCTGGATACCCATGTTGGCTCCCACATGCTCCTCGATGATGTCATTGGATGAACCATGATGTCGAGGATTCAATCAACCCCGTATACAATTCCCTTTGTTAATCGGTACGTTACTTGCCCGAGACTCGATCGTCGGTATCCCAATACCTCGTTCAGTCTCGTTACCGGCAAGTACTTTACTCGTACCGTAATGCATGATCTCGTGACCAAACACTTGGTCACTTTGAGCTCATTATGATGATGCATTACCGAGTGGGCCCAGAGATACCTCTCCGTCATACGGAGTGACAAATCCCAGTCTCAATCCGTGTCAACCCAATAGACACTTTCGGAGATACCTGTAGTGCACCTTTATAGTCACCCAGTTACATTGTGACGTTTGGTACACCCAAAGCACTCCTACGGTATCTGGGAGTTACACGATCCCATGGTCTAAGGAAAGGATACTTGACATTGGAAAAGCTCTAGCAAACGAACTACACGATCTTGTGCTATGCTTAGAATTGGGTCTTGTCCATCACATCATTCTCCTAATGATGTGATCCTGTTATCAACGACATCTGATGTCCATAGTCAGGAAACCATGACTATCTGTTGATCAACAAGCTAGTCAACTAGAGGCTTACTAGGGACATATTATGGTCTATGTATTCACACGTGTATTACGATTTCCGGATAATACAGTTATAGCATGAATAAAGACAATTATCATGAACAAGGAAATATAATAATAATCCTTTTATTATTGCCTCTAGGGCATATTTCCAACAGAAGCCTCACTAGTTCCTTCTTCCCGTTCACTATTCCCGTAGCTTGATACGAGTTATTTAGTTCGTGTCTCCTTGTTCTTGGGAAGAACCGAAGGTTCATTCGCGGCACTCGTAGACATAGTTGTATTTCAGACCCTCTTCTTTCCCTAAAAAGCTAATAAATCAAAACAAGAGAAAAGCAGAAGCGAAAGCTTGAGTCGAAGAGTGGAGGTCGCTCGGTAACTCGAGTCGATCAGTCCCATTCATTCTTGCCCGAAACAAGTGGGCTATTCATTCCGGTGCCACCTTTGTTAAATCGAGTCCATGTTCTCTATTTCCCAAAACCCATTTGTTCACCAACCCGTGGACCAGAGGTTTAAAGCTTGGAATTGAGCTTTCTAGCTTTCTTTAGTACAATCTTTTTGCGAGAGCAACCCCGGGTTCATTCCTAAGACTACACTCACAGCTTTCTCTGTTCATGTTCCGGCATAGGAGATCTAGTGGTAGGATAGGGGACAGAGCTTTAGGGCTGCAGTAAACCTCATATGCGCGTGGCTCATCATAAGACCTTAGCCTGATGTCCTACCCAAAGACTTCAAAGGTAGTCATAGGACAACCTTTCCGAGTTCTAACTTCCAAACCTATAACTTGGTTTGCTTTCCTGCTTCCTATCTGACCTATCAATCAAAGAAATGTTCTAGTTCCGCGATACGAGCTTGACTGTCGCTCTCAGACAATAGATTTCTTGGTTGGGGGTCCCTTTATCAAAGGCTCCCTTCCCTACTGATCATACAACAAATGAAGGTGGTTAGAAAGATGGCACATCGATCTTCTGTACACCCTCTTCATGCTGTGGAACACAGAAAATCCGCCTTCCTTGGAAAAAAATCCTGACTCCGAAGTCTCAAAGGAGACTTGGGCGGCACCTTCTGAAGAGCCCTTCATTCTACAACTCAGATAGGCTAGGATTCGTGTCTCGGCCGGAAGGGGTCATAGGACTGACTCAGACAAAGCGTTAGAAGTACGATCATCGAATCTATAAGCTTTGGCCTGCCTTCTTCCCTTATCTAATCTCTTAGGTAATAAGAAGGTGGTGTTAATTGTCACGCTAAGGAGCTGATCAGTGACATTTCTGTCTCAATTGAAGTCAACCTTACTATACTCGCTTGTAGGAGATCATCGCTCAGAAGGGCGTTCTTTCACTAGAAAAACAAGAGTTTGAAGATCAACCCACCCACGAAAAGGTCAGAACTCTCGATCTAGCCCCACTTTCTATAGCAATTTATCGACATGTTGTTTCGAATGTCCTTGAAAAGGCCTACACACATACCCTGCCACTCGATGTGTAGTGGGTTTGTTCAGTAGAGATGGTAGAGCACACAAGTATTGGAAGGAAAGTTTCACCCTTCTTAAAA
Organism: Triticum aestivum; assembly: GCF_018294505.1. Classification (NCBI taxonomy): domain Eukaryota; kingdom Viridiplantae; phylum Streptophyta; class Magnoliopsida; order Poales; family Poaceae; genus Triticum; species Triticum aestivum. Next base: position 394,854,580 of record NC_057810.1, read on the forward strand.
GAGAAAAAGTCTGTATTGAACTCTGATTTGAATTCCTTTCTTATTAGTTTCAAAGTGCAAAATGTTCATTGCCTTGATCAGAGCCTTTAAGCCTTTTAGAAGCGAGCATTTCCGCAGCTTCTATTTTTCCTAAAGCTAATGAACCGAATGGAAGAGAAAAACTTGGAATAAATAATAAAGAAGGAACCAACAAGAAAATAAAGAATTGTTCCAACCTCGACTCGGGGTCTGTCTGGAAATGGAAAATAGTTCTCTCTCTCATCTGGTCTCGCCACAGTGACAAGAAAAACAAGTGAATAATTGGAATAGAACGCAATCATCAACCAAAATCGGGTAGGATGTATTCTAAAAGAAAGCCTTGCCTCACTCGCAAGTGAGGACCTCACCCCTCCTTCCTCATTTATTGAGAATGGAAAAAGACAATGTTCATTGCTTCCTCAAAACAAGAGTTCCACGGGCGGCTGCTCCTGAACAAGCTGCTCATGCTCAAACTGATCAACATAAAGTGGAAAGTGTAGTAGAGATATTACTCGTAGTATGAGAAGGAAGAGAAGATCTAACCTCTCTACTTGACACCTCTGAACCAACTTCATTCCTAGCTAAAACAGGAAAGCTGAAAGTACTCAAGCTTCAAACTCCTTGCTAACAGCCCTACCGATAAAAGGAATAATGCTTCAAGGACTATATGACTAGCTCTTATACGAGTTCCTGGTAAACCACTACTTGCGTAAAGTACTCCGCTCGCTCCCCTGCTCGTTCAAAGTATTCCACTCGCTAGGATCTTAGTAAATAAGCTTACTCCTTACCTTTCCTTCCTAGCTTTGAGAGCAATACTACCTGTAATAACACAATGAACTTATCCTACTTAGGGAACAGGCTAGCATAAAGGGCAAAAGAGAAAGAGTTACACCCGGTCTAAAAATAGGTGGTGTTACTTTCCTGCTTCCACCTGAACCTGCTTGCAGGCCTTATAGAAAAGTCTTGTATAAGATAACTAGCTTGACAACAGGAATTCTCTAACTTACTTGTAGATAAAGAACTTGCTGAAGGAGTTTAAGATAGTTTTCCATTAATGGGGAGAGATAAAAAGAGTCCTCGCTTTCATAATCGGTAATCAGAGTCCAGGCTTCCTACACCCATATTTTACGACAACCTATGAACCGACTAACTCAACAGCTGGCCTTAGAGAAATTGTCCTAACTTATCCAAGTAGTCCTAATAAATGGCCATGTTGAAATACTCTTCCTTTCCCTACGGCACTCGCTTGAAGGACTCGAAAGCTGACTAATGCTGATAGGAAGAACTTTCAAAGTTCTCAATAGTCCTTTCATTGAAGCTAGTGACATCATCTGAGTCTATCAATTCATTTCTATCTTATTTTTCTTTCATTTATCTCTTTCCTATCTATATAGTGTATTACCCCAAAAGATAGTGAGTTAAGCAAGCATGTAGGAAGTAAGCGAGCAGGGTGAGGCGGCGGCTTTTAGAAAATCCTCAATATCTATATCGGAGTCAGCATCCGTTTTTGTTTGAGTTTCACTGTTAGCTTACGTCCTTTTAGCTAGTTCGACGTGTTTTCATTAGTCCTTCAAGCAAGTGAGCCAGTCGTGGTAGGTCTTTTTAGCCTTTAAGTAGTAGTCCTGTTCGAAAGATAGTTATCATAGTGAAGTGAGTTATTACAGTTTTTCGAGTTTCTTGAAGGCCAGGCAGTCAGCCAAGGAAGGAAGTTATGGTGTGGAAGTCTTCTAGTCTGTCTTCCCCTTCAAGCTCTCGAGTACACTAGGGGAGAGGTATCGAAAGTCAAAGTATAAATCAAAGTGAAAGTAAGAAGTATAAGTAGTAGGCTATCGATTAGGTTTTTCTACTTAATTAAGCTGCTTATGCAAAGTTTTAGAATTTGTTCACATAGGCAGCACGATTGGGGGCATATTTGTTGCTTCCCAAGGTAGTTAGTTCACCACACAGGCATGTTAGTACTAAACTGCAGAAAACTATTAAGTCATCCAATTCATGTCGCATTGCAAGATTACTCTACCACTCTATAAATGGCATATAGATAAGTGTCTTCACTTCATCAAATGAAAATCAAACAAATTGAGTACTAACACGTATTGCTATGGATGCTGCAAACAGGCTTTCGGCAGCAATTCCAGAAAAAAGGAATAGGTGTTTTAGCCAGGTCATCAAATCAGGGGGGATATGCCAAGAAGAAATCCATGGAAATCAGCATTCCAAGAACAATAAGTTGGCACTTTCTTTCATATATAAACTATTTATTGAGGGAAAAGATATGAAAAACTAGAGTGGAATCGATTGAATGCACTATCGTTATCCTTTGGCCAACCCTCTTTTCCAAGTTCCTCTTGTTTATCCAATCTGTATTCCAATCATAAATCCAAGGTAAGATCAAGCCAAAGGGGAATCTAGGTACCGTTGACCCAGGAAATCAAGTATCAAAGGACCCGGGCAATAGGTTTATAACTGAACTAAAACTAGAGTAGGGAATACCAGGATGCCTATGTTTCGAATACAGAAATTCTTAATAGAACAGAGCACACACAATAGTGCCAACTATTGATCTTACTTTCCCTCAATAAATAGTTTGGATTGGATAAACAATCCTACTTTCATTCCAATCATAAAACAAGGGAAAAGATCAAGGGAGAAAACCCTTCCAAGAAAACTAGTAACCAAACCCTGACGAACTTGCATTTGTTGAGCGAAAAGAAGAGTTCAACGGGAAGAACGTATGAAGAGATTGAGATGTTTGGATCTTGGCTAAATTTATAAGCGAAGAATGCATGTGAAGTATTAAAGGTACATTCGACTATATCTCATTCTATAGAAACCATTTCTCAATCTATAGAAACCATTTGCTTTAGGTAGACGTGATGGTACTTCCACTATTTTGGCATCTTATGGAACCCAATTTGAGATATATAAACTAGATCCTTGTTATTAGAATGATGATCTCTTGGCTATGACTGAGTCATATATTAATGGAAATGGTTTGCTCCTCCGAAAGTGCAAGTTGAGTCCAAGTAGTGGCAAACTAGAATCCTTCTTTTCTTTTCCCTTCGTGGTTAGTTTCAGTTCAAATGACGAATTGAGACAGAAACCAATGGATTCCAGTGGCTGGGGGATCCTATGTCTATAGATAGATTCAAGTACCATTCTATACCCCTTCCCTAGCGCCCTATAGACCTGTTTTGCTAAGTGGGTCCTACTTAGCTGGTCGGCCTAGGGGGGATGCAATTCAAGAGACAAGTTCTACAAGTTCTCATGGCTGAGATCCCCGTATTGGTAACGGGGCTAGTGCTAACTTGTTCAGAGAACAGACCCCCGATGGTCTTGGGAAGAAAGAGAGAAGGACGGCCCTGTAAGGGAGATCCTGTGTTGGAAGATATTGGTGGGTGTCATCTCGTTCAATTCTGGGTCAAATGACAAGAGGGCCGTTCAAGCAGATTAGAAGTAGATGTTGTTGAGAAAAGGTCAAAGTGCCACTATGGAGGTCGGAACAAGCGTCTACCTACCAAGTGAATTGTGATTGAAATGACGATGGCAACAGGTTGAGCTCTATCCACTGAAATGGAATCCATCGATGCGGTAAAGGACAGAGCAGAAACAAATCCTCCATTTCCCTGCCTTGCGACCGAACAAAGAAGAAATGCTAGAGTGAGGAGACCTGTTGGTTGACCAACTGAAGGAAACGACGCCTCTCCTACTTTGCTTACTTTTGGCCAGCATTCGTCTTCGGCTTACAGTAGCGTTTGCAGCTCTAATGGAAATCGAATTTCTTTGTCCATCCATAAAAAGCATCAACTTCTAGTGCCGCCATCCACCACAAGAGTAGGTAACTTGCTCGCTCGTTTCTCTATTGGGGGATCTAGGTATATCTTCCAACTCTCCTTCCTGCACACTGGCATACAAAGCAGCCTAATAAACTGCATTTTGTAACTGAACCTCCACAGTTTTCAAACCTAAGGGTGGCTCAAAAGCCACCGGTATTCTCTAATCTAACTTGAATTCAGATCAATAATCAAGGGGCACAATAAGAAGGCAAGAGCGCGGTTCCGGCTAAAACCAACTCTGCGAGGAAAGTAGAACTCAGCGGTGACTGGTCCGCTCGAACCACACTACTTACTTAGGCTCAATTACGAGAGCTCCCCTGACTCTGATCTCTGATCTAGTATATGCGTGAAATCGATCCAACTCCATCTGATCTTATGATCTTTGCAGAGGACAAAGGTACTAGGGATATTTCCTCCATTTATATTCGTAAGAAAGAACTCCCACTATTCGTTTGTATTAGCCTTTAGCGGGTCTTGGTGAATCAAAAAAAGGCGTAGATAATGCGCATTGCTTTTGAGTTCGATTTGAACTAACTAGTTTCCACGGTTCTCCAGGAACCTACCGTTTGTTTGGAGTATAGCCAAGTGGTAAGGCATCGGTTTTTGGTATCGGCATGCAAAGGTTCGAATCCTTTTACTCCAGATTATGAAGACCCAATCGGATTTGTCAAGAACGAGCTAACAACTACAGGGGAAGCGGCTCAGTATCAACATACCACCTGCCCGTCTTATCAATGACGATCATCCATTTGGATGAGGCCATTCTAAGGGTTGTTTAGGATTGGTATCTGCTCTCTTCCCACGGAGTTCTTGTCCCCATGACCAGTATCAGCAGAGGCAAGACCTATAAGCATCAAGCCAGCCAAGAAGTAGAAGTTGGTAAAGATGGCACAAACAAAAGAAGAAAGGAACTTGGTTGGTGATCTTACATACGGGAGGCCTTCTATAGAGTGAGGCAAATAGAGATTTTGCTATAGATACTGGGATCAAAAAATGGTAGTGGATGTGGACGCCGAACAGGTGGCATGAAATGCTCATTCAACGGACGGAGTCATACCACCGCCTCCTCCTACAAACGAGCAAGTTCTAAGCTTTATCGATCTTCTCCGGCTCACGAAACTCTGGTCTAATGCCCGCCTTTATAAAGGACCTATTTCTTCCTATTATTCATATCCGCTAGGGGTACGAAGGAGAAGGAGACCGGATACGTTAAGCTAGTTGGTAAGAGTTCTTGTCATTATTGATAGTGGCCCCAGAGAAAGAGCTTACGCTGATTGTTCTAACTTCATTCATATTTGATTCCGCAACTGAGACCTTTTCCCACATCTGTGCCACGAGGGCAAGCGGTCAAAGCAGAAAGGGTTCTCGCTTCTCCGTCTGGAAGGACACCAAATGGACCAAATCCTCTTGATCTTTCCTTACGACTCGACTTCAAAAAAAAGGCCAGAGAGGGCTAAAGGCAGTATCTTTAGTCTACCCAACTCCCTTGCTGCCTATTTCCTTTTAGACAGTCATTCCATGGGGCCACAAGCACCATCAATTGCATTATCCCCGGTACCACACATCACTCCAATCAGAATAAGCGGGAATGCTGTTTGAAAAGACAGAGAAATAGAATAATGAGAATCATATGGTCTTCTTGGGAAGATAAGCGAAGAAAGCTCTAAGGTTTCCCTTCCTGCATTCAGAGCTTATCAATTCGTCCCACGCTATATAGTGAAGCAAAGCTATCTATAAATCAAGCATATATTTTATCCGGAAGGTAGTGGGATTTCACCCGTACTCGCCCTTCCACTTCACACTTACTAAATTAGGCTGAGTGTATGCGCACATGAAAACAAACAGAAAACGAGTGAGCACTTTCTTACTATAGACAACGGTCAAGTCTGCTATCCAAATAGTGATGAAAAGAATTCTCAAATCATTCGCGGATGGACGTGAAAGAAGGAAGAACCAAATGGCACTGCTTCCTCAAAGCGAGCTTCGGGTACGCGATCAAGGGACTAATGAAACACCAGTACATGTCATACAAAAGCTCCACTCATCCCTCCGCCAGCCCAACCTAAGTTTCTATCGGACTGAGCTATTCTTCAATCCAGTGCCCTAATCCTTTAGAACTTGGGTCCAGAAAATAGTGCTATTGTACAACCTGGGGAAGTCAAAGCACATTCTAAGTGGGCCGCATGGGTCGGCCCTTTCACCTCATTCTTTTCCGTTTCCACGCTCTGAAACCGGATTCTTTCACTTCAATCTCTCTCATAATCAAGCTGAGATATGATGTTGTTTCATCCTAGAATTATGAGAAATCCCTTGTTGGCTAGGACGGACCCTTAGTATAAGATAAGTCAACACAATAGGTTGTGTCAGTTTCTCAAAAGACATGGGCTCGACTTTCGGGGTGACTAGCTGCATTCATTGGTTTGCTTTCTTCCACCAACTTCACAACCATCCTTCGTTGATGACAGGCAAGCTCAACCACAGTTTCCGTAGTTTGGTTCAATTCATTCGGCATTTCCATTTCCAATTGGTAAGTTCTATTTTCTCCGAACCAAGGAAGAAGATCACAAGCGGGAGTCCCCTCTAGGAAGAGATGCTTTCCAAAGGCCGTACGCTACTGTTGAATGGCCAAATAGGGATTGAAACAGAGTAAATAACTATAGTATCTCGTCGTAGTGGTAGCTGCATTTATGCGACCGGGTCTGAGCCACGGGACAAGACCAAATTGGATTGGATTTGTCACATCCGCGGATGGAAGACCGTAGATTTCTCACTTTCCCTACTCGGAGAGCACGTGTATGTAGTCCGCCTGTATCTACTTATTTATTTGGAGAGCGCCATTAATAGGATTCAGAAGTCGTATAAGCTATGGCGGAGCCGTTTACCAATGCACCCAGTTCTCCTCATATTTGATTCTATTTTTGGTATCATTGGTTCCACGTACGTCTTTTGGGCGAGCTTTCTTCACTGTCATCAAAACCAACGCTCAAACCGAAGCTTTCCAAGCAGTTGTTTATTTCTCACTTTAGCTGCTGTCGTTTTCCTCTTCCAAATTAAGCGAGTTAAAAACAAGGGGATCAGAAGAACAAACAATAAGAATGAGGGATTGAAGTCTGTTTCCTTCGTATCGTATTTCAACGGATCGGGTAGTTCTAGTCTTTTTTTATTACTCCTTCCTTTTTCCCATCATTTGACATAACATAATTAAGAAACTATTTGATGGTCAACGGAACGAGTAGAGAAGAAAAATGCCCTTGTTCCAAAGGAAGTGAGTGCCAAAGCGAAAATAGAGTAAAGAACAAAAGAACGAAATGCAAGGGTTGCATCCGCTGTTTCAAGTCCGGACGGTTCCTTCGCTAGGTTATTGAGTTGGCTCCCCCGTTATTCTTCATCAGACAACGCACACTTAATGGAAAAACGAGGTATCTTTTTGGAAAACTTCTCTACTTACAACTTTGTTAGCGCTTTGAGGGCTTCACTATGTTCTTTGAAATCTTGTATAAATAAGAAAGAAGTCTTTCTTAGGAGATGGCTCTGCTGATACCGAGTTTCAATGCAAAATGGCTCCCGCTTCTTCTAAAAGAAAACTGGGGAAAAATCAATATGGAGCCGTCAGAGGCTTATCTGGCCGATATGACTTCCTGAAATTCTTTCCTGAGAAAAACCTAAAATGGAGGGGTTGGGGCTTTGGCCCCAGGCTCAAACTCTATCTTCTGGTAGACGGCCCTCCTAGGGAGCGCTTGGGCAACTAACTTGTGGGGCATGACATCCCAAATTCATCATTTACATTAGGAATTTCCTGAAAAAAAGTCTTATGTGTATTGGATCCGCTCTTCTGTTAGCATGAACACATGAATGAGATTCTTCTTATTCTTCCTAAATAGAACCCCCCCACCCTCACATTTCTTAGGACTATCAAGCCTTCTCGAATTAGGTCTATGGTAGAAGCTTTGAACGTAGACCCGGATACAAATCTTTCACTCACTGAAAAGTGAAAACCTGTGACTATATCGTCCTGAAGACAGATGCGGCGGGAAGAAGTGGCATTTAGAAGTGTTGCTGACTTTACATTTAGGTTTCGGCATAACAAAGCTTGCACTATCTTTTCGCACTTAGGCGCACAACGTGTCATTGGTAATGATTCTACTACGGTGCTGCAAATTCGCAAGCTGATCCTAAGTAATCGTTGTTGTTCATTGGATTCCTCCGGAATTACTTCGTTAGGATTGAAGAATTGCAGCAATTCTTCCTGAATAGACTCGATTCTCCCATCGAGAGTTTCTTTGAAAGTCTTACCTAAACTCTTCCGACTGAATATGAGAAAGCCTATAAAACAACGAGCTACTATCATTTCTTCATTATAGATTGAGATCTTCTTCGGACTTGATGCACAAATAGATGGAATAGCAGCAAATAGCATATTTCTATCCTTCATATCCGTAGAAAGAAATCTCATATCCAGGTAACTCCATCTTTTTCAGCTCTGCTCGCTCACTTTTGAAAGGAAAGGAGACTGATCTTGACATCGGCGTTGGTTTTTCCAACGAAACGAATAAGTTTTGGATTAAGATTTCACATAAGCATTGCACAATGATCCGCATTAGGCGGGGAGCAGCAATGATACCGCCGGCCAGGAATAAGTACTTATCCCTCTTATACTTAAGAAAAGAGAATAGAAGTGGTTCCTTTTCTTTCTATACGAAATTCGACGATTTCGTTTGTGTTCATGTTGGCATAGGAGAACTACTAACTTCCGCCATCTGCATTAGTTGCGTTAGCGTAGGTAGGCGGTTCTCATGCCAAAGGGGAAGATCTCGCTCAGCCAAGTGCACAACCTGAGTAAGTACACTTATCGAGGAGTGATAGGGCAGCAAAGTTTGAGGCAAAAAAAGATTTGGGTGGCTATGGGTGATATGGGGAATCTAACAATTAATTGACAATGATTTCACCATGATGTGCATTGGTAGCTTCAAGACGAAGGCATTTTCCATATGTAAGCCACAATTTAAGTATCTTATTCTTCTGAACCAGGAAAAGCGTTCTGGTAAGGAGGATGAAAGAAGAGTACGAAAAAGGAAGTCCAAAGTCGTAGTCTTTAACAAGGCTTTCCTTCATCAGCGTAAATATCTAAAGTAGAGGCTTTGGTATAAACATAAATCCCATAATAGAGGGATCGATCATCACATTCTGCTTTGTTAAGAAAGAAGGATAACCTAGATAGATAAAGGTGGAATGGACTACGTGAAATCCCATCCATGGAAATATTTTATTTACTATAGAAATATGTATGATGTGCTGCTAGGAAATCCTCCATCGCTTGCCCTCTAATGGCCTTTTGCGGCGCATACACAATGTCGAACTCAGTAAGGATGATGGCCCCATCTTGCCAATCTTCCTGTAAGCATTGGTCTTGTCATGAGATATTTAAGTGGGTGAACTTTGGAGATGAGGGTGACCCGATGTGCTATCATGTAGTGGTGTAGCTTCTTGACAGCGAACACCAGTGCAAGGCAATGTTTTTCGATAGGAGAGTACGCATGTTCAGCTCCTACGAGCACACGACTGAGGTAATAGAGGGCATTCTCTTTCCCGTTTTCATTTTCTTGTTCCAATAGAGCCCCAAGAGATTCATCCAAGGCCGTGGTGTAGAGTATAAGCTCCTTCCCTGGTATCGGCGCAGCCAGGACTGGCGGATTGAGGAGACAGCTTTTGATGCCATCTAGGGCTTGTTGGCAGTTTTCATCCCAAAAGAATGGAAGGTCTTTTTTGGTTTTTCTTGTAAAAGGTTGGATTCTTCCTGCAAAATTGGCTATGAATCGCCTGATGTATGACAGGCGCCCTTGAAGCGAACGCAGCTCCTTAAGGTTTTGAGGAGGAGGCATTTCGAGTATGGCCTTGATTTTACTCGGATCGATTTCTATTCCCCGATGTCGAATGACAAACCCTAGGAATTTGCCTGACGAGACCATGAAGGCGCACTTCAACGGGTTTAACTTGAGTGCATGTTGCCTTAGGCGGTCGAATACGATTCTGAGATGTTGAAGATGTTCTTCATAGGATACCGCCTTTACAACGAGATCATCTACATAGCACTCGACAATCTTATGTATTATCTCATCGAAGATCTTAGTCATGGCGCGTTGATATGTAGCACCGACGTTTTTGAGACCTTTGGGCATAACCTTGTAACAATATATGCCTATTGGAGTGCGAAAGGCTGTGCTTTATCAAGGCAAGCTTCTCTTTCTTTCGCCAATGAAGTTCATATAAGTGTATAGAAAGCCTTCTTTTCACAACCATGCACAAACCAAAGTGCTGCTGAAACGTGAAATCCATGCACCAACAAGTTCCAGTTCATAAGCAATGAAAAAGCAGAGTATATGGGAGGATAGTGGCTAAACTGTTCACTTGAGGAGAGTGGGAAGTGACTAGTCCAATAGGAGAAGAGCAGAAATGCGATCTTTCGATCCAATCTACGTCGACTAAAATCCATGTCTCATGGCACGAGGGCCATTGCGAGTTGATGTTGTTGCTTTACCGTCACAGTCTGTCCTCAAGAGCGGCATCCATTCCTGGCTAGACAAAGTTCCTATTAGTTCTCTTATAGGAAGCTAGTATACCTGAATGGCCTCCGGTAGCTGTCCCATGCAGTTCTTGCACTATCCTGGCTCTTGCATTTCCAGCGGTCCCCACATAAAGCCTCCCTTTTTTCCTTAATACCCCTTCCTCCTCTTCCCAACCATCTTGTCCTCCTCTCGCTTCACTAATGCTCTTCTTAACTTCTTCAGCTAATTTTGATCCTTCATAGCTTTGTTTCACTTCTCCTATCCAATCCAGCAACAACTTGCTCACAAGGGTGCAACCACTGAATTTGTAACGACACAATGATTTGAAAAACAATCAAAAGATATGTAAAGAACACAGACAGTAAAGATAGAAGATCATTTCCGGGTAGATAGGAGAGCTATTAAAATCCACAAACATGAATCAGTGTTTCGACTGGGTTCTCCGGATTTAACCAAAAGAAGACTTTTCTACAAATAAGAGAATTTCTCAATTTTTTGTTTATACCGAGCCAAAACATAGAATTTCCATTGAAGAAGGAAGTAAGGATGCTAGCCGGAGAATCAAGAAATAAATACTTCCCATTCCGATTCTTTTTTAGTTCCCAAGATAGAATTTCTTTGTTTTTGGTAAGAGCGGTGGGTGACAAGACTAGATAGGTTTGGCTTTGATCTGATCAATAGGAATAGGAGGAAGTGTTGGAGAGGTACCAAATGACTGAAGAGGGGAACCCATCTGACCACATGTAGAGCTAGCCCATAAGTAAATTCAAGAGAATTTCTTCATCTTCCAAAGTATGTGAGTGAGGTAAAAATTCCATGGATCGATCTCATCACTCACATCCAACAACTAGTGAAAGATGTAATGATGAAGCTATAGGAGAAGAAAAAGCGTTGGTTTTGATTGGTAATCTTGAGTTGTCATCTTTTGAAAGAGAGTAACTTGCTGGATGGAGAGTAGCTAGGAGAATAAAGTTCATCTTTACCCCATCTTTCATTCCAACTCTATTTTCTTATGTGCGATCCTTCTTTCTGGTTTGGAATCCAAGAAGCTCAATGGGCTAGTTTCAAGTTCGATCAGACACGAAATCTGGTATAGCCACCAGCCTAGATCGAACGGGCAGGGGAAGAAAAACTAGGAGCGAGCCACATTCAAGAGGGTTGTCAAAGGCCCTCTCAATAGAGCTATTTTGTCATTGAATCGATGGAGGGAAGACTCCTTCGATAGGTGCCCCCGACTCTTCCAGTTTCTAGGTGGGATCTTATGGCTTAATCTCTGATTGCGCAGGATTCATCTTTGTTTGGTAACCTTAGACCCTGAACCAGGAGTTGGAAGCGCCTTTGCCAGACTTTCCAATTGAACACGATGCGGGCGATGCAATTCGGCAAGGAGACGGCTGAACCCTGGTGCTACACTACAGCAGAAGCTTTGGCAGTTTAACATGGCTTGATGTTCTAGTTGTCATGCTAAAGCCGTTGATAGCTACTTCGCTTGACGAGTAAGTCGAAAGACTTTGTGGATGAATCCACAACTGATGGTGCTTTAGGTTGATCTGATCCCTAGAAGGAAGAGTTTTGGGCTTAAGGCATAATTGCTCTATTGCGGCTACCCTGGCTATGTCATCTGATGCTGTTCACAAAGCGGCTCTTACTATAGACCCGGCTATCTCCGAGTTGAAATCGAACCCAGCCCCGGGTTTCCGTCCATCAATCCAGAGCCCAAGACAACCGCGATACTTAAATTGCTCAAATAGCCACCTTAGACGGACACAGCCATTAGAAGAAGAAACTGAAACTCGATGGAGTACCCTAAACCAGAGATCCTCGACAAAGAAAGTCTCGATTCGAGGAACGAAATATCAATAGAGGAACGAAAACCGCAGGGCATCAAATTTGGGTAGGGTTGGTAGGGAAAGTCCAACTGAAACTTTCTTTGATTACCTTTTTTCTCCAACTAGCTCAGAGATTGCATTTGCCCTTAACCGGTAACCTCCTTTGAATCCTTCATTTAGACCCTCTCTATTGGTATTGGCATTGGCTCGAGAGCAGGGACCTTATTTGATCGCTTAGAACTTGATGGAGGGAAACTCACTCGCTCGAGATATGCTTAAGCTAGCTCAGGAAGAGTACTAATTTTATATGCCTTAAAGAGGGGATTCAAAGAGTAGCCTTTTACTAGGGCTTAAGTGACTCGTTTCATATTGCTTACTATGGTCTGGACAGTGAGGAAGGTGAGTTGGAAGATATACCTAATGTCAAATGAGACTTTCTCCTCACCAAATTGAAGCGTGAGCTTAGCATCTTTCACATCGATGACAGCCCCTGCAGTAGCTAGAAAAGGTCTCCCAAAAAATAGGAAAGCTCTTATCCTACATCTCCAAGACAACAAAATCAACTGGAAATGCAAAGTTACCAACTATCGCAGGGATATCACCCAAAATGTCTGCCGGATCCTGATCAGCAAGGTGGAGAGTGATGCTAGTCGGCCGTACATCACCCAATGGTAGTGGCTCGTAGACAGTGAAGGGAATCACAGTAGACCCAAGACCACATAAAGCATGGAAAGTTTGACTTCCTATCAAGCATGGAATACTGAAACTGGCAGGCTCATCTAAGTTGAGAGGTAGCTTATTTGAACGAGTGCACTACATTCCTTAGTAAGAGTAACCAGTTCTGGCTCGTTAATGTTTCGCTTCTTTGCGAGCTGGTCCTTAAAGAACTGTGTATACATCGGCACCTGTAAGACACCATCAAGGATGGGGGTGGTAATCTGCATATCTGTCATCATATCCAGAAACTTTGCAATCTGCTTGTCTTCAGTTGACTTCACAAACCGTTCTGGAAATGGCAACTTCGGGTTGACAGGTGAAGCAGATTGATGATGGATCATTAGGAGCAATAGCTGCTGGTGTAGAAGAACTAGGCTGTGCAGCAGAAGTAGTGGACTATTGAGGTCCCTGCGGAGAAGGTATTGGGCCGGCTAGGGTAGAAGGCAGGTGGTACATACAACGCTGGCATTGGGGAAGAGGATCGGTTGTAGTCTTACCACTCCGACTAGTAAAGGCTCCACGTGGGTGAACTTCAGGTTGAGGTGGAAGTCTCCCTTGTAGATGGTTGTGAGGCTACCATACGAGTGGTCAATGTTTGCATAGAAGAATCCTTACACCCAATATTGTCACTCCTTTTAGAATACCTGTCTACACCTACATAAGCAAGATGTAGTTTTATTAAGTCGGCTTCCATTCCTTATTCGGAAGGCGTTGGATACTTGATATACGCTATGCTGTGTACTCGGCCCACCATTGCGCATGCTATTTTAGGAAGCATATTTTGATCCTTATTCAGGGAAAGCTCATATCCATCAAAAACCAATCGAAGTCCACCTTTATCCCGAGCATCCGTTGTTTGCCCCGATTGAAGATCCGACACAACACCCTCTCTTCCATCTCCGGCTTCCTAACCAGATCTGTTTACCCCTGCTTGAAAAAGTGTTTCCATTCGTAGTTTGGGGTTTCCTAGTCCCAGGTTTATTCGTAACCGGCTCCCTATCTAGGTCTTCCTCCTCAACAGCTATCTTTGTTTGACGGTGTTCGTTGCCAATGCAATAGTAATATATGCTTGCTTTCTTCCTGTTCGCATATCCATATCGAAAACTCTTCTTTCGTAGGCACATTTACTTCAATTCAACTACTTCATTGATGAATCAATTTGAGGAAATTCAAAAATGCCTTGCTCGCCTTCGCAACTGCCTTCTTTTTTGTGCCTTCCTAGTTTGCCGACCTTGTGTTTGATTGCGAGTTCCGGCGGGGTGAGTACCTGGACGGACAAGGGGTTCCTTTTCGATTTCCATTTTAGAGCTTATCTCTAGTTCGAATATATAGAACTTCCTTCTTAGAAATGGAATACCTTCACCTTAGAAGGGTGTTCTTCCTACTAGTGAAACCAGATCTGCCTTTTTCGGCTAAGCCGATTCCAATGATCGGACGGACAATACTTGCTTAAACCTAGCACCCTGTTGCCTTGCTTTTCCTCCAGCCGTACCTTCCTCGCCGCTCGTGATACCCAGGAAGGTCATCCCTCACTTCCCAGATCGTCTCGCACTTCTTTTGTCACTGGCACACACGCTCTCGTTGGTCTATCACTGAGAAATCCCTTTTTGCCGAGCGGTGTGGTAAGTAAGACTAGTCGATGGACAACTGCTGACTGAATAGGGAGAAGATGCATTTTCCTAGGCTCTTTCTACTTTGCTCATTGGGTATAGCCGTCAGTGATCCACAGATACGGCGCTTTTGGATTCCTAAAGGGATAGGATAGTTCTTTCTGGGCTTTAGAGGTCTCCCCTTTAACCTAGTACTCTTAGGAAGGCCGGGTTAACCTTCTACTAAAACTGTTCTATCTACGAAATTGGAAAGTAGGGTCAACTTGCCATAATATATAGCCCAACTTGATCCGTCTTAGAGTAGCCGCCTATGGAACCGCCCCCGAGTCAACAATGCACCCGATCGTGAGCCTTATATGAGTTTCATAGTCAGCCTGCTCTTTCAAGAACGTGCCTTCTAAACTCGTTGTTCTGCTTGCAGATTGGAGTTTCCTACTGACTATCCGGGTTCTTGATACCGCCGGCTGGGAATAAGTACCTATCCCTTACGGGAATCAAACCCATGTCTTCGACATGAAAAGACGATGTCCTAACCTCTGGACGAAAGGGACCAAAAAGCTATTTTTCATATACTTAAGAGAAGAGAAGTGGTTCCTTTTCTTTCTATACGACATACTTGATGCACTTATTGAATGGAAACTTGAATTGAGAGAAAAGGTGTGCTACGCTTCTTCATTCTCGTAACTCAATCAATATCAAGAACATAAAGAGTTTGTATAGAGATGGATTTCTCTTCAGTTCCAAGACTTTTTTTTGAATGGCTCATGTTGCGCTAGTGACATGAGGGTAAAACGCTCGAGTTGGCTTGCTGACTCGAGGAGGGAAAGGCTTCATTTGCTTTAGTGAATGGAGGAAGAAACAACCATAGTAACTATCTATGAAATTGATTGATGGATATGAGAGTGGTACAAGACCGGGACAGAGGAACCATAGGAATGTTATGTCAGGTTCCTTGCTCACTTCTCAAGCCCAATATCATTCCTCCAACTTGGACTTTCATGCTAGAATTAAGAACCCCCCTAAACAATGACAGCGTATCGAGCGGGCCCTATATCTATCGGGGAGCTCAAATCCTCACTAGAGTGAGGCACGTCTCGATCAATACATCTCGAATCTAAAGAGAGAATGTTATTGTTATGCTGTCCCCACTCTAGAGTATGGTTGACCATATCATCCAGCGAGTGGTCTTAAGCGCTCAGTGCATCCATACTGAACTCAAATGTGCGCGCTTTGGAAGAGAAAGTAATGTGAACTACTAACTGTTATGTCGGCTTGGCCCGATCAAGACTTCTATCCCTCAGAAACTGTCTCGCGTCTTATCCATATGCGCGGTTGAGGAAATTGGACTTCGTATTCTTCCTGGGTCTGGCTCGGCTGGAATCTACAATCTACACCTCTCCAAACACAATATCTTGAGTACCCGGAGAAGTTCTCTTTGTCTTCGAGCTTTTATTCCTCAATCCACTTATTCGTTCCCTTCTTTCATATACCTCCCCACCAATAGATAGAGACAAATGGGAATAACCGAACCACGTCTATAAAATGCCAGTACCATGCAGTTGCTTCAAAGCCAACATGATGCTTCTTGGTCAGATGACCAAGATATTGGCGAATACCACATACGATCAAGAAAAGAGTACCTATAATCACATGAAAACCATGAAAGCCAGTTGCTAAGAAAAAGGTAGAACCATAAATACTATCTGAAATAGTGGAGGGTGCTTGGTAATATTCCATTCCTTGAAAGCCAGTGGATACTAGAGCCAGTGAAACAGTTGCTACTAAAGCGTAAACTGCTCATTTTTCCTTCCCCGCGAGTATAGCATGATGAGCCCAAGTTACGGCAGCTCCAGATGAAGGGAGAATAGGGGTATTAAGAAGAGGGATTTCCCAAGGATCTAAAACCCCAATCCCTTTTGGGGGCCAAATACCTCCGATCTCTGTCGTAGGTGCCAAAGAAGAATGAGAAGAAGCCCAAAAAAGCAAAAAGGAACATAACCTCCGAGACTATGAAGAGAATAGAACCATATCGAGGTCCTAATTGTACAGCTTTTGTATGATGCCCTTCCAACGTGGATTCACGTAGAACATCCCGCCACCATCCGAACATGGTATAAAGGATAAATATTAGGCCCAAACTGAGAAGTGTTGCACCCCCTTGAAATGAGTGCATGTAAATCACACCTCCTACGGTGGTTGCCAAAGCTCCGAGTGAACCCGAAATAGGCCATGGACTTGGATCTACCAAATTATTAGAATGCCACTGAGATTCAATCATAAACCACTTTGCCCCGGTTGTATGTAAACCCCCCTTCACCCCCATCCCCTAAGGTGGTAAAGAAGAAGGCTCTTTTTTGTCTCATTAGGACAAACAAATAGGAAGGGATAGTTCTTTCATTGCATTGATAGAAGTGAGACTATCAAAAGATCTCTCTATTATTTAGAGAAAAGAGTTGGCGTGGGTTCTACCAACAAAACGAAGAAGTTTTTGATTGGTCTTTATCATTCGGAACCCTCTCCGTATTAGTAAGAAAAACACACCCAGACTCTGACTTCAATGGTGGGAACAACCTCAGCACTCCGGCGTGAACATGAACAATCATTCTATGCAAAATTTCATGTATGATAGTGGTCGATCCCTCGGGAGTGACATTCGTTACTTTGAATTTTGTTCACCCGGTGATCTTCTCTCTTTCCAAGAGTACTACCCTTTACGTAGTCTATGTCTGGGGAGACAGGTGCGGTAGAGAGGTCCCCCACTTCGATTCCTGTCCCGTTAGCATCTCCGATCCGAGAGTTGGGATGACTCCGTTAGTTTCGGTTGGGAGCCGGATGGTAATGGACATACAACCCTTGCTTGTGGACTAGCTGCAGAGCTAACCTTTGTTCTATTGGTTTGGTGGTTGCTACCAAGATGATTTCTTTATGCCCATCAAAGAACCTCGAGATGCTAATCCACGAAAAACGATATGAGAAATGCGAAAGAACTCAACTGTGGAACGAGGGCGACCCGTGAAAATACCTCGGTTTCTTACTCGTGCCATTGAACTCTTTCTTGGCAACTTGGACAACTTATAACGATGTTTGTCCCGCATATCAGACGGAAGATCGGGTTACAAAATTCGAAAGCTTTCGTCTCAATTCATATTTAGCCGCGAGCAATCTACGTTTGTGATCTCGTATATTTCGTTGCTTCTCCGACATCTTACTTAGTTTCCCCCTCATCTTTTAGCAAAAAGCCGCTCCACAGTAGTAAAGTCTCATCTTTTGTATTGGCCGAAGTGACAATAGTCACATTGAACCCTCGAATATGCTCGAAGATCTCGAAATGATCTTCCAGTTTCAGGGAGAATTCGCAAAACTCCGTTTCCATAAAGAATTTGATGGAGTTTTCCCGTATTTAGACCGGAGAATCCAACATAGACATTACTGTAAATATTCTGACCAAAAAATGGTACATTCCATGCCCTCGGAGAACGCTTTGTCATGCAAAGTCACTGACATATCCAGTGTCTTTTTCGGACCCCAAGAATGGATTGGATCGAAACGACTTTCTTGCTTGAAAATAGGGGCCCCTTTGTGTCTGTATGAATCTCAGGCCGCACAAAATCTCCATAGCCAATTTTCCAAATTGGATTCTTAAATCAGAGGCAGCTTTTGGTACTAATCTTATTTCAAACAATCCAGGAACTTCCATAAGATTGGCGTGATTCAGTTTGAGCAATAGATCCTGACGTAATACATCTTCGTAATGAAAATGGAGTGGAAACATCATGGCTTTTCCGCTTTTTTTGAGAATGAGCACTGTGAACTATCTGCTTCAAAAAGGATAGTTGATCGAACCGAAACCAATGTCAAGTACGAGTTATTAAGCGCTGAATCAAAAAAAGTGTACTTCCTTTACGCTTGATGTAGGATTTACCTATTAATATGAAGTTCACTCTTCTGCTGACTTGAGTCCAGAAGGGAAGCGACTGATTTCCAATTCTTCTTTGCTAGCGCTTGACTCCTGTGGAATTCCATTAACAAGCTTAAAAGAAAGCCTTTTATTTGGTTTTTGAGATACTAGTTATTTATAGGTTAAGTTTGATATTTCACTCCGTGGGCCGGCTAATTAATTCAAGTAATTCCTGGAGGGGAATCAATCAAAGAGATTGCCTGCCATGCTACAATTCCTTACTCAAAAGGACTAGAGTGCTAAGCTGCCTTCCCGGCACCACCACTATAATGAATGGCTCAAACAAATAGGAGATGAGAATCTAATTGATCCTTTCTAGAATAGAGTATAAAGAGAAGCTTGTTCTGCCCATCTATCTAGAGAATGAAAAGGAACTAATGCCACTGATAGGAAATACATAGACCGTACGCCCACTTACCACTCTACCACTTCAATTCAATGACGGACTTCACCGATACCGATACCAAACCTAGCTTGAGAGAGATCGATCACAGGCATGTGGTGAACGATACCGAGAGAAAGAGCACTGAAATGAACCATATCTAGCATAGGTCTCACTCTACAAGTCAAGTTCGATGAGCTCTTAGTGGACCTGTGCCTACTATCTACTAAGTGTGTGCTAGGGAAAGAAAGCAAGTTGAGCAGTTCTCACTCTATCCGGTGACCAAGAAAGCTTAAAGAATACCGTAAAGTGACCACTGAAACCTCATACTGATTCGCCACGTGAAAGCGGGGTTAAGGTAAGGCTGGAAAGACTGGCGCCGAAAGATATATATGTTTTGAAGAGAGAGATCCGCAGGCAAAAATCTTGAAGGAAGGACTGACTGAAGGAAAGACCGTAGCAAAAGCCGAAGAAGATGCGAATCAGGAAAAGGGAGACGAGTTCCAGTTGTTAGAAAGACCAGTGCCCAGAAAAGCAAGTCGGAAGGGGATCCGGATGTTCAGTGCTTAAATAAAAAAGATAGGTGTTGCTCTGTTGTTTGCTTTGAGGTTTCCCCTAGTTGGGAAGACCGAGAAGAAAACCAGTAGGAAGGCGATCCGAAGTCTATGTTGGGGAACGTAGTAATTTCGAAAAATTTCCTACGCACACGCAAGATCATGGTGATGCATAGCAACGAGAGGGGAGAGTGTGTCCACGTACCCTCGTAGACCGAAAGTGGAAGCGTTAGAACAACGCGGTTGATGTAGTCGTACGTCTTCACGGCCCGACCGATCAAGCACCAACACTACGGCACCTCCGAGTTCTAGCACACGTTCAGCTCGATGACGTCCCTCGAACTCTGATCCAGCCGAGTGTCGAGGGAGAGTTTCGTCAGCACGACGGCGTGGTGACGATCTTGATGTACTACCGACGCAGGGCTTCGTCTAAGCACCGCTACGATATTATCGAGGTGGATTATGGTGCAGGGGGCACCGCACACGGCTAAGAGATCCAAGGGATCAATTGTTGTTGTGCCTAGAGGTGCCCCCCTGCCCCCGTATATAAAGGAGCAAGGGGGGAGGGGGCGGCCGGCCTAGTAGGGGCGCGCCAAGGGGAGTCCTACTCCCACCGGGAATAGGACTCCCTCCTTCCTTGTTGGAGTAGGAGAAGGGGGAAAGAGGGGGAGAGGAGGAAGGAAAAGGGGGCCGCACCCCTTGTCCAATTCGGACCAGAGGGGGGCTGCGCGTCTCCTTCCTTTCGGCCTCTCTCCTCTATTCCCGTAAGGCCCAATAAGGCCCATATACTCCCCGGCGAATTCCCGTAACTCTCCGGTACTTCGAAAAATACCCGAATCACTCGGAACCTTTCCGAACTCCGAATATAGTCGTCCAATATATCGATCTTTACGTCTCGACCATTTCGAGACTCCTCGTCATGTCCCCGATCTCATCCGGGACTCCGAACTCCTTCGGTACATCAAAACTCATAAACTCATAATATAACTGTCATCGAAACCTTAAGCGTGCGGACCCTACGGGTTCGAGAACAATGTAGACATGACCTAGAACTATTCTCGGTCAATAACCAATAGCGGAACTTGGATGCTCATATTGGCTCCCACATATTCTACGAAGATCTTTATCGGTCAAACCGCATAACAACATACGTTGTTCCCTTTGTCATCGGTATGTTACTTGCCCGAGATTCGATCGTCGGTATCCAATACCTAGTTCAATCTCGTTACCGGCAAGTCTCTTTACTCGTTACGTAATGCATCATCCCGCAACTAACTCATTAGTAACATTGCTTGCAAGGCTTATAGTGATGTGCATTACCGAGAGGGCCCAGAGATACCTCTCCGACAATCGGAGTGACAAAACCTAATCTCGAAATACGCCAACCCAACATGTACCTTTGGAGACACATGTAGTACTCCTTTATAATCACTCAGCTACGTTGTGACGTTTGGTAGCACCCAAAGTGTTCCTCCGGTAAACGGGAGTTGCATAATCTCATAGTTACAGGAACATGTATAAGTCATGAAGAAAGCAATAGCAACATACTAAACGATCAAGTGCTAGGCTAACGGAATGGGTCATGTCAATCACATCATTCTCCTAATGATGTGATCCCGTTAATCAAATGACAACACATGTCTATGGTTAGGAAACATAACCATCTTTGATCAACAAGCTAGTCAAGTAGAGGCATACTAGTGACACTATGTTTGTCTATGTATTCACACATATATTATGTTTCTGGTTAATACAATTCTAGCATGAATAATAAACATTTATCATGATATAAGGAAATAAATAATAACTTTATTATTGCCTCTAGGGCATATTTCCTTTAGTCTCCCACTTGCACTAGAGTCAATAATCTAGTTCACATCACCATGTGATTTAACACCAATATTCACATCTGTATGTGATTAATACCAATAGTTCACATTGTCATGTGATCAACACCCAAAGGGTTTTACTAGAGTCAATAATCTAGTTCACATTGCTATGTGATTAACACCCAAAGAGTACTAAGGTATGATCATGTTTTGCTTGTGAGAGAAGTTTAGTCAATGGGTCTGTCACATTCAGAGCCGTATGTATTTTGCAAATATTCTATGTCTACAATGCTCTGCATGGAGCTACTCTAGCTAATTGCTCCCACTTTTAATATGTATCCAGATTGACTTAGAGTCATCTGGATCGGTGTAAAAGCTTGTCTCGTTGTAACTTTTACGACGAGCCCTTTTATCACTTCCATTATCAAGAAACATATCCTTATTCCACTAAGGATAATTTTGACCAATGTCTAGTGATCTACTCCTAGATCACTATTGTACTCCCTTGCCAAATCAGGGCAGAGTATGCAATAGGCCTGGTCCATAGCATAGCATACATTTATAGAACTTATGACTGATGCATAGGGAATGACTTTCATTCTCTTTCTATTTTCTGCTGTGGTCGGGGTTTGAGTCTTACTCAATTTCATACCTTTGCAACACAGGCAAGAACTCTTTCTTTGACTGTTCCATTTTGAACTACTTCAAAATCTTGTCAAGGTATGTACTCATTGAAAATCTTATCAAGCGTCTTGATCTATCTCAATAGATCTTGATGCTCAATATGTAAGTAGCTTTACTGAAGTCTTTCTTTTGAAAGAACTTCTTTCAAACACTCCTTTATGCTTTGCAGAATAATTCTGCATTATTTCCGATCAACAATATGTCATTCACATATACTTATCAGAAATGCTATAGTGCTCCCACTCACTTTCTTGTAAATACAGACTTCACCGTAAGTCTGTACAAAACTATATGCTTTGATCAACTTATCAAAGCGTATATTCCAACTCTGAGGTGCTTGCACCAGTCCATAGATGGATTGCTGCAGCTTGCACATTTTGTCAGCACCTTTAGGATTGACAAAACCTTCTGGTTGCATTATATATAACTCTTCTTTAAGAAAACCATTAAGGAATGCAGTTTTGACATCCATTTGCCAGATTTCATAAAATGTGGCAATTGCTAACATAATTTGGACAGACTTAAGCATCGCTACAATTGAGAAAATCTCATTGTATTCAACACCTTGAACTTGTCAAAAACCTTTTTGCGACAAGTCGAGCTTTGTAGACAGTTACATTATTATCAACGTTCGTCTTCCTCTTGAAGATCCATTTATTTTCTATGGCTTGCCGATCATCGGGCAAGTCCACCAAAGTCCACACTTTGTTCTCATACATGGATCCTATCTCAGATTTCATGGCCTCCAGCCATTTCGCGGAATCTGGGCTCATCATCGCTTCCTCATAGTTCATAGGTTCATCATGGTCAAGTAACATGACTTCCAGAATAGGATTACTGTACCACTCTGGTGTGAATCTTACTCTGGTAGACCTACGAGGTTCAGTAGAAACTTGATCTGAAGTTTCATGATCAATATCATTAGCTTCCTCACTAATTGGTGTAGTTGTCACAGGAACCGGTTCTTGTGATGAACTACTTTCCAATAAGGGAGCAGGTACAGTTACCTCATCAAGTTCTACTTTCCTCCCACTCACTTCTTTCGAGAGAAACTCCTTCTCTAGAAAGGATCCATTTTTAGCAACGAATATATTGCCTTTGGATCTGTGATAGAAGGTGTACCCAATAGTTTCCTTTGGGTATTCTATGAAGACGCACTTCTCCGATTTGGGTTTGAGATTATCAGGATGAAAACCTTTTTCATATAAGCATCGCAACTCCAAACTTTAAGAAACGACAACTTGGGTTTCTTGCTAAACCACAGTTCATATGGTGTCGTCTCAACGGATTTAGATGGTGCTCTTTTAACGTGAATGCAGATGTCTCTAATGCATAACCCCAAAACAACAATGGTAAATCAATAAGAGACATCATAGATCGCACCATATCCAATAAAGTGCGGTTACGACGTTCGGACACACCATAACGTTGTGGTCTTCCAGGTGGCGTCAGCTGTGAAACTATTCCACATTGTTTTAATTGAAGACCAAACTCGTAACTCAAATATTCGTCTCCGCGATCAGATCATAGAAACTTTATTTTCTTGTTACGATGATTTTTCCACTTCACTCTGAAATTCTTTGAACCTTTCAACTATTTCAGACTTATGTTTCATCAAGTAGATATACCCATATCTGCTCAAATCATCTTGTGAAGGTCAGAAAATAACGATACTTGCCACGAGCATCAACACTTATTGGATTGCATACATTGGTATGTATTATTTCCAATAAGTCAGTAGCTTGTTCCATTGTTCCGGAGAACGGAGTTTTAGTCATCTTGCCCAAAAGGCACGGTTCGCAAGTATCAAATGATTCATAACCAAGTGATTCCGAAAATCCATCTTTATGGAGTTTCTTCATGCGCTTTATACCGATATGACCCAAACGGCAGTGCCACAAATAAGTTGCACTATCATTATTAACTTTGCATCTTTTGGCATCAATATTATGAATATGTGTATCACTACGATCGAGATCCAATAAACTATTTTCATTGGGTGTATGACCATTGAAGGTTTTATTCATGTAAACAGAACAACAATTATTCTCTGACTTTAAATGAATAGCCGTATTGCAATAAACATGATCAAATCATATTCATGCTCAACGCAAAAGCTAAATAACATTTATTTAGGTTTAACACTAATCCCGAAAGTATAGGGAGTGTGTGATGATGATCGTATCAATATTGGAACTAATTCCAACACTCATTGTCACTTCCCCTTCAACTAGTCTCTGTCTATTCTGTAACTCCTGTTTCGACTTACTAAATTTTTAGCAACCGAACAAGTATCAAATACTCAGGGGCTACTATAAACACTAGTAAGGTACACATCAATAACCTGTACATCAAAATATACCCTTGTTCACTTTGCCATCCTTTTTATCCACCAAATATTTGGAGTAGTTCCACTTCCAGTGACCATTTCTTTGCAGTAGAAGCACTCAATTTCAGGCTTAGGTTCAGCTTCGGGCTTCTTCACGGGAATGACAACTTGTTTGCCATTCTACTTGAAGTTTCCCTTTCTTTCCCTTTTCCCTTTTCTTGAAACTAGTGGTCTTGTCAATCATCAACACTTGATGCTCTTTATTGATTTCTACCTTCGTCGATTTTAACATCATGAAGAGCTTGGGAATCATTTTTGTCATCCCTTGCATACTATAGTTCATCACGAAGTTCTAGTAACTTAGTGATGGTGAATAGAGAATTCTGTCAATCACTATCTTATCTGGAAGATTAACTCCCACTTGATTCAAGCGATTGAAGTACCCAGACAATCTGAGCACATGCTCACTAATTGAGCGATTCTCCTCCATCTTTTAGCTATAGAACTTGTTGGAGACTTCATATCTCTCAACTCGGGTGTTTGCTTGAAATATTAACTTCAATATCTAGAACATCTTATATGGTCCGTGACGTTCAAAACGTCTTTGAAGTCCCGATTCTAAGCCGTTAAGCATGGTGCACTAAACTATCAAGTAGTCATCATATTGAGCTAGCCAAACTTTCATAACGTCTGCATCTGCTCCTGCAATAGGTTTGTCACCTAGCGGTGCATCAAGGACATAAGTCTTCTGCGCAGCAATGAGGATAAACCTCATATCACGGATCCAATCCGCATCATTGCTACTAACATCTTTCAACACAGTTTTTCTCTAGGAACATATCAAAATAAACATATGAAAGCAACAACGCGAGCTATTGATCTACAACATAATTTGCAAAATACTACCAGGACTAAGTTCATGATAAATTTAAGTTCAATTAATCATATTACTTAAGAACTCCCACTTAGACAGACATCTCTCGAGTCATCTAAGTGATCACGTGATCCAAATCAACTAAACCATAACTGATCATCACGTGAGATGGAGTAGTTTTCAATGGTGAACATCACTATGTTGATCATATCTACTATATGATTCACGCTCGACCTTTCGGTCTCCGTGTTCCGAGGCCATATCTGCATATGCTAGGCTCGTCAAGTTTAACCTGAGTATTCTGCGTGTGCAAAACTGGCTTGCACCCGTTGTAGATGGACGTAGAGCTTATCACACCCGATCATTACGTGGTGTCTGGGCACGACGAACTTTGGCAACGGTGCATACTCAGGGAGAACACTTCTTGATAATTTTTAGTGAGAGATCATCTTAAAATGCTACCGTTAATCAAAGCAAGATAAGATGCATAAAGGATAAACATCACATGCAATCAATATAAGTGATATGATATGGCCATCATCATCTTGTGCTTGTGATCTCCATCTCCGAAGCACCGTCGTGATCATCATCGTCATCGGCGTGACACCTTGATCTCCATCATAGCATCGTTGTCGTTTACGCCATCTATTGCTTCTACGACTATCGCTACCGCTTAGTGATAAAGTAAAGCATTACAGGGCAATTGCATTGCATACAATAAAGCGACAACCATATGGCTCCTGCCAGTTGCCGATAACTCGGTTACAAAACATGATCATCTCATACAATAAAATATAGTATCACGTATTGACCATATCACATTACAACATGCCCTGCAAAAACAAGTTAGATGTCCTCTACTTTGTTGTTGCAAGTTTTACGTGGCTGCTACGGGCTGAGCAAGAACCGTTCTTACCTACGCATCAAAACCACAACGATAGTTTGTCAAGTTGGTGCTGTTTTAACCTTCGCAAGGACCAGGCGTAGCCACACTCGGTTCAACTAAAGTTGGAGAAACTGACACCCGCCAGCCACCTGTGTGCAAAGCACGTTGGTAGAACCAGTCTCGTGTAAGCGTACGCGTAATGTCGGTCCGGGCCGCTTCATCCAACAATACCGCCGAACCAAACTATGACATGCTGGTAAGCAGTATGACTTATATCGCCCACAACTCACTTGTGTTCTACTCGTGCATATAACATCAATGCATAAAACCTAGGCCCGGATGCCACTGTTGGGGAACGTAGTAATTTCGAAAATTTTCCTACGCACACGCAAGATCATGGTGATGCATAGCAACGAGAGGGGAGAGTGTGTCAACGTACCCTCGTAGACCGAAAGCGCAAGCGTTAGAACAACGCGGTTGATGTAGTCGTACGTCTTCACGGCCCGACCGATCAAGCACCGAAACTACGGTACCTCCGAGTTCTAGCACACGTTCAGCTCGATGACGTCCCTCGAACTCCGATCCAGCCGAGTGTCGAGGGAGAGTTCCGTCAGCACGACGGCGTGGTGATGATCTTGATGTACTACCGATGCAGGGCTTCGGCTAAGCACCGCTACGATATTATCGAGGTGGATTATGGTGGAGGGGGGCACCGCACACGGCTAAGAGATCCAAGGGATCAATTGTTGTTGTGCCTAGAGGTGCCCCCCTGCCCCCGTATATAAAGGAGCAAGGGGGGAGGGGCGGCCGGCCTAGTAGGGGCGCGCCAAGGGGAGTCCTACTCCCACCGGGAGTAGGACTCCCTCCTTCCTTGTTGGAGGAGAAGGGAGAAAGAGGGGGAGAGGAGGAAGGAAAAGGGGGCCGCACCCCTTGTCCAATTCGGACCAGAGGGGGCTGCGCGCCTCCTTCCTTTCGGCCTCTCTCCTCTATTCCCGTATGGCCCAATAAGGCCCATATACTCCCCGGCGAATTCCCGTAACTCTCCCGTACTCCGAAAAATACCTGAATCACTCGGAACCTTTCCGAACTCCGAATATAGTCGTCCAATATATCGATATTTACGTCTCGACCATTTCGAGACTCCTCGTCATGTCCGCGATCTCATCCGGGACTCTGAACTCTTTCGGTACATCAAAACTCATAAACTCATAATATAACTGTCATCGAAACCTTAAGCGTGCGGACCCTATGGGTTCGAGAACAATGTAGACATGACCTAGAACTATTCTCGGTCAATAACCAATAGCGGAACCTGGATGCTCATATTGGCTCCCACATATTCCACGAAGATCTTTATCGGTCAAACCGCATAACAACATACGTTGTTCCCTTTGTCATCGGTATGTTACTTGCCCGAGATTCGATCGTCGGTATCCAATACCTAGTTCAATCTCGTTACCGGCAAGTCTCTTTACTCGTTACGTAATGCATCATCCCGCAACTAACTCATTAGTCACATTGCTTGCAAGGCTTATAGTGATGTGCATTACCGAGAGGGCCCAGAGATACCTCTCCGACAATCGGAGTGACAAAACCTAATCTCGAAATACGCCAACCCAACATGTACCTTTGGAGACACTTTTAGTACTCCTTTATAATCACCCAGTTACGTTGTGACGTTTGGTAGCACCCAAAGTGTTCCTACGGTAAACGGGAGTTGCATAATCTCATAGTTACAGGAACATGTATAAGTCATGAAGAAAGCAATAGCAACATACTAAACGATCTAGTGCTAGGCTAACGGAATTGGTCATGTCAATCACATCATTCTCCTAATGATGTGATCCCGTTAATCAAATGGCAACACATGTCTATGGTTAGGAAACATAACCATCTTTGATCAACAAGCTAGTCAAGTAGAGGCATACTAGTGATACTATGTTTGTCTATGTATTCACGCATGTATTATGTTTCTGGTTAATACAATTCTAGCATGAATAATAAACATTTATCATGATATAAGGAAATAAATAATAACTTTATTATTGTCTCTAGGGCATGTTTCCTTCAGTCTCCCACTTGCATTAGAGTCAATAATCTAGTTCACATCACCATGTGATTTAACACCAATATTCACATCTGTATGTGATTAATACCAATAGTTCACATCGTCATGTGATTAACACCCAAAGGGTTTTACTAGAGTCAATAATCTAGTTCGCATCGCTATGTGATTAACACCCAAAGAGTACTAAGGTATGATCATGTTTTGCTTGTGAGAGAAGTTTAGTCAACAGGTCTGTCACATTCAGAGCCGTATGTATTTTGCAAATATTCTATGTCTATAATGCTTTGCACGGAGCTACTCTAGCTAATTGCTCCCATTTTAATATGTATCCAGATTGAGACTTAGAGTCATCTGGATCGGTGTAAAAGCTTGTATCGTTGTAACTTTTACGACGAGCTCTTTTATCACTTCCATTATTGAGAAACATATCCTTATTCCACTAAGGATAATTTTGACCAATGTCCAGTGATCTACTCCTAGATCACTATTGTACTCCCTTGACAAATCAGGGCAGAGTATACAATAGGCCTGGTCCATAGCATAGCATACATTTATAGAACCTATGACTGATGCATAGGGAATGACTTTCATTCTCTTTCTATTTTCTGTTGTGGTCGGGATTTGAGTCTTACTCAATTTCATACCTTTGCAACACAGGAAAGAACTCTTTCTTTGACTGTTCCATTTTGAACTACTTCAAAATCTTGTCAAGGTATGTACTCATTGAAAATCTTATCAAGCGTCTTGATCTATCTCAATAGATCTTGATGCTCAATATGTAAGTAGCTTTACTGAATTCTTTCTTTTGAAAGAACTTCTTTCAAACACTCCTTTATGCTTTGCAGAATAATTCTACATTATTTCTGATCAACAATATGTCATTCACATATACTTATCAGAAATGTTGTAGTGCTCCCACTCACTTTCTTATAAATACAGGCTTCACCGTAAGTCCGTACAAAACTTTATGCTTTGATCAACTTATCAAAGCGTATATTCCAACTCTGAGGTGCTTGCACCAGTCCATAGATGGATTGCTGGAGCTTGCACATTTTGTTAGCACCTTTAGGATTGACAAAACCTTCTGGTTGCATTATATACAACTCTTCTTTAAGAAAACCATTAAGGAATGCAGTTTTGACATCCATTTGCCAGATTTCATAAAATGTGGCAATTGCTAACATGATTCGGACAGACTTAAGCATCGCTACAATTGAGAAAATCTCATTGTAGTCAACACCTTGAACTTGTCAAAAACCTTTTTGCGACAAGTCGAGCTTTGTAGACAGTTACATTATTATCAACGTCCGTCTTCCTCTTGAAGATCCATTTATTTTCTATGGCTTGCCGATCATCGGGCAAGTCCACCAAAGTCCACACTTTGTTCTCATACATGGATCCTATCTCAGATTTTCATGGCCTCCAGCCATTTCGCGGAATCTGGGCTCATCATCGCTTCCTCATAGTTCGTAGGTTCATCATGGTCAAGTAACATGACTTCCAGAATAGGATTACCGTACCACTCTGGTGCGGATCTTACTCTGGTAGACCTATGAGGTTCAGTAGAAACAACTATAATCGCTTCTCCAAGCTTATCTATATATATTTCTCGATGGAAGCAGAAGGAAGGGCTTAAAGAAGGTGACAAGAAGAGAAACTTATTAGTTCATCGTAGCCAACTTATCATTCCAATGAGAGGTCAAAGTACGATAGAAGTTATTGATACCGATTTAGGCGAGCAGCATAGCCTGGCAGAGCCAGAGGAAGAAGTCCGTCTTGTTAGCGAGTTAGCGAGTAGTTTCCTTTAGACGATTTCCACGAGCATACTAGCTTTTCACGAATGCAGAGGAGAAAGAAAACCAACAACCAATAGGGTGAGGCAACTAACTACCAATCCTTTTATTGAATAGCCGCGGCGTGGGTAAACATAAAGAAGCCACAGAAGAAATCAAGCCAAAGGCTTCTCACTTTCTAAAGTAGTAAAAAGTGGATCCCCGCTTCGAGGTGCTTGGCGTAGATCTTTGAAAATCGTCAATCGGGTGAGCCAACTATTATTGAGGGAGGCCAGGTCTACATACGTAATATCAAGTTGCTCTAGTTGCGTGTCTTTCGTACGGAAAGATGGGTGTTTTTATCCAAGCAAGGGAATAGAATAGGTAACAACCCCCCCCCCCTCACATCAAGCTTGTACGCTAGCTACCAACATATACTATGGAGTCCATGGCTACCTCCGCGGATGGAAGATCGTAGATTTTTCACTTTCGCTGAAGAGTTGAACTCTGACTGAAAGGACTTGACACATTGCCAAGGCGATTTTATTAGCCAGCTGTGGGATAGAGATCTGCGGTATACGAGCGATAGCCTCTAAAGAGTGCCGAAATAGGATTGGTTCCTTTTTCTAAAGATCCGAGACTGGTGAACGTATTACATAATTTAAAGAAGCCCATTTCATTAGAGGGAGGGAGCCCTTCCTACCTTTCTTTATTTAAGTGCTAGTGTCAAATGAGACAGTTGCCCGCCTTGGAGGGGTTGTAGCAAAAGCTCCGAAGTCCACTTCTTTACCAACTTGAATTCATAAGGAGACCGAACTCTATTCATGCTCAAGTGAACCACGGGTGATGATATTCCGCTGTTCTGAAATCAAATAGGAAAGGGATGGCGCTTGAGTTTTTGATCTTGGCATGAGAAACTATTCCTCCTCCTTTTGCTTACAATCACCTCACTTCCCTTATAAGAAGATAATAGTGCTTGTATCCTGGGTCATGAGGTTCCCCTCTTCAGTCTGATAAGAAGAAGTCAAGGTCTCGGTTCCGTATTAAGTAAAGATAAGGAACCCGCCCAGAGGATTTCTTCGGTTTTGGTAGGGAAGCCACTGGTTCGTATCACGCTATGGTTGAGGGACCTTCTCGGTTTAAAGCTAAAAAATAGGTCTCATGTTGGCACTCAATTGCTAAGAGTAACTACAACTTAACTTGCAGGCTTTCAAACCTGCTCATACAGTAATGGCGAGGGGTTTTGCGGATCCCTTTCTCTATGAGTTTCGGTTGATAATGACTTAAGGTGAGCAACGAACCTCCAATCACTTTTTCAGGAATACACAGAGAGAACCATCAGGCTGCACTCAACTGCAAACTAAAGGAACTCCTAACAAGCAGGGGAATTTCTCCTATGTTACTGGTCAGGACGACCTAAATCCTGTGGTCAGTTCGGACAGGGGCATTACAAACGAGCTATACTCTATGATTTTGCTTTGTTTACATGGGTGAGTGACCTACACCTTCCAATCTATGGTTTCACCCGCGAGGTAGAACTTTCTCTAAATCTTCTTCGCTCCGTAATACACTTGTGCCTTCCTTTATAACCATGCACTCCCACTACTTCTTTAGGACATGGCTGACTTGCTTATCACAAGTCGTCTCCCGAAAAGGCAAATATCGAGACTGAGATGCTGCTTGGAGTCTTCATTCTCTAGGGCAGAGCTCACTACCACTCATTATCGGAGGGAGACGTAATAATATTGAGCTATTCTTCGATTTCCTTGCTTGCGAGATCAAAAACTGGGTATCAAACAAAGAAATCTGCTCACGGTACCTCTTACCTCAAAACTTCTATTGGATCTGGGAGAAGAAGAATTCCAATTTGAATGTGCTCATATCCAACTACCCGAAGGGACGATATCAGGAAAAGCAAAAGGTGCATGGGCGGTTTCAAGTTGTTTTGGTTGCGCAGCTTTCGATCAATGTGTCAGCCAAGCTCTAACGCTTCTATAAAGTGAGAAATCATGGTACCTTCACGTCTACCTTTCCCAAGGGCTAGTTCAATTCCAGAGAAATGCAATCAATCGTACTGGACTCCTGCCGCCTGCTAGGCTCACTATACCAAGTTAAGTTCCTCCAAAGTATTTTCATCATCGGTATCAGCAGAGTCACAAGATAAGGGATAAAGATAGTAGCCCATAGCTCCTTTATCAATTTCCTTCTGAAACTTAGCAGGGTCTAACAATGTTGGAGAAGTAGTATTGCTGCTGTCAGAAAGAATAATGGTTTCTTGCCCATTGTGACAAATACTCATTGTTCTGGCCTTCCAATCTAAATTGATTGGACTGTGACGATATAGCCAATCATAACCCAGTATAACATCATTGCTTTCCAATTTCAGTAGCTTGAAGGTATCTTGAAATGTGTGCCCTTTAATAAGTAGTATCTGTAGTGTAAGCTCCAGTAGTTAATTGACCTCCTCCAGCCACTTTGACAGTAAACAAATGTTTCTGACTCTCATATCAATGAAGCCCACACCACCATAATCTTTAGGGGTGCATAGGTGTTCCCATCTGACCATGTGAAATTTCTTCTTCTTATTCCCAGTAGAAGTGATTTCTTATTGTATCAACTTTTTTTCTATTTTGACAGGCAAAGTGTAGCAACCCAGAAGGTACATAGGGACATTTTATAAACATGCATTGATCAATATATCTCTTCCTCCATAAGAGAAATGTTTGCATTGCCAAGAGTCCAACTTCTTTCTACCTTTTAATGAAAAAAATCATTAGAAGAGATCTTGTCTTTGCTGATTGGTAATCCCAGATATTATATTTTATTGGAAATTTGCCTATCTCACAGTTATATCAGCTACCCTCTGCTCCTCCTCTACACTCAACCCTACTGTGAAAATATCACTCTTCAAGTAATTGACTTTCATGCTAGACATTTCCTCTAAACAGTAGAGAAGGAATTAGAATCCAGTAATAGACTCCATGTCATTATGCAAAAAAAGCAAAGTATCAGAATCAAAAATAGCATCCTATGGCCAATTATAGGATACTAACAAGTGCTAAAAGATATTTCCAAAGGCTAGTCTATTAGTTATATGTTACTCCAACCTTCTCGAGCTAGTTCATCAAGCGACCAAGGCTGAGCGACAAGTGCAAGATGACTTCAAATACGCCAAGTACTCGTCCAAGACCTACGACTCCTACTCTCAAGCTCCGACGACTTCAGCACCTCCTACATCAACTCGAGCATCACCAAGTACCGGTAACAAGTCAAGTTCCAAGCAAGTGGCACCTTCCTCGACTCGTCCTCCAGCAAGCACCTACAAATCCAAGACTCCTTCATCTTTGGCGCCTCCCGATGATCCCGTCAAGACAAGTTCATTCAAGTGCTTCACATGTGGCGGCCGAGGACACAAGTCCTTCCAATGCACCACCAAGCGAACAATGATCTTCAACGATGACGGCACATACGACTCAATGAGTGAAGAAGAAATGGAAGCCATTGAGCACGTGGCCATGCACCGGCGCATGAACGAAGATGAATATGATCAAGTCTTTTGTGACAACGATTCAAGTCCCTCTCTTGTGGTTTCCAAGGTCTTGACGCTCCAACACCACCAAGACGAAGACCAACGGTGCCACATCTTCCACACCAAGGCCGGCATCAATGGGCGCTCCATCAAGGTCATCATCGACGGAGGTAGTTGTCACAACTTGGCAAGTGAAGAGCTATGTTCCAAGCTGCAATTGGTCAAGAAGAAGCACCCCCGTCCCTACAAGGTGCAATGGCTAAGCGACTCCGGCACTATTCAAGTGGAGCACATGGTGCAAGTGTGTTTCAAGATCGGCGCATATGAGGACACCCTAGAGTGTGATGTGGTTCCTATGACCGTGTGCCACCTTCTTTTGGGAAGACCTTGGCAATTCGACCGCGGTGTCATCCACAATGGATGAACCAACCACTATAGCTTCAAGATGAAAGGCAAGGAGTATGAGCTTCGACCAATGTCACCAAGCCAAGTGATCACCGACAAGCAAGCTTCCACCCATCATGGAGAAACTAGTGAGAGAATGCACCACCAAAAAGAAAGTGAGAGCCACAAGAAAAAATTGAGCGCCTCTTCGCCAACAGAGAAAAACTTAGTCCTCCTAGCCACAAAAAGAGAGATGAGAGCAGTGTGTGAGAACCCATCGAGTGTCGTCCACTTTGTCCTCCTATGCAAAGATGAGGTTACCAAAACTAACAATCCTAATCCTCTTTCTCTAGTGTTTTTCCAGAATTCGAGGATGTGTTTCCCGATGAGCTACCTCCCAGTCTCCCTCTGATACGTCTCCAACGTATCTATAATTTTTGATTGCTCCATGCTACTTTATCTACTGTTTTGGACTATATTGGGCTTTATTTTCCACTTTTATATTACTTTTGGGACTAACCTATTAACCGAAGGCCCAGCCCAAAATTGCTATTTTTTTTGCCTATTTCAGTGTTTCAAAGAAACGGAATATCAAACGGAGTCCAAACGGAATGAAACCTTCGGGAACGTGATTTTCCAATCGAACGTGATCCAGGAGACTTGGACCCTACTCCAAGAAGTGCCAGAGGCTGTCAACGAGGGTGGAGGGCCCCCCTGGGCGCGCCCCCTACCTCGTGGGCCCCCTGACGCTCCACCGACGTACTCCTTCCTCCTATATATACCTATGTATCCCCGTATGATCAGAACAGGAGCCAAAAACCTAATTCCACCGCCGCAACCTTCTGTATCCACGAGATCCCATCTTGGGGCCTGTTCCGGAGCTCCGCCGGAGGGGGCATCCACCATGGAGGGCTTCTACATCAACACCATAGCCCCTCCGATGAAGTGTGACTAGTTTACTTCAGACCTTCGGGTCCATAGCTAGTAGCTAGATGGCTTCTTCTCTCTTTTTGAATCTCAATACAAAGTTCTCCCCCTCTCTCGTGGAGATCTATTCGATGTAATCTTCTTTTTGTGGTGTGTTTGTTGAGACCGATGAATTGTGGGTTTATGATCCAGTATTATCTATGGAAAATATTTGATTCTTCTCTGAATTCTTTTATGTATGATTGAGTTATCTTTGCAAGTCTCTTCGAATTATCCTTTTTGGTTTGGCCAACTAGATTGGTAGTTCTTGCAATGGGAGAAGTGCTTAGCTTTGGGTTCAATCTTGCGGTGTCCTTACTCAGTGACAGAAAGAGTTGCAAGGCACGTATTGTATTGTTACCATCGAGGATAACAAGATGGGTTTTTTATCATATTGCATGAATTTATCCCTCTACATCATGTCATCTTGCTTAAGGTGTTACTCTGTTTTTAACTTAATACTCTAGATGCATGCTGGATAGCGGTCGATGAATGGAGTAATAGTAGTAGATGCAGAATCGTTTCGATCTACTTGTTGTGAACGTGATGCCTATATCCATGATCATAGCCTAGATATACTCATAACTATGCTCAATTCTGTCAATTTCTCAACAGTAATTTGTTCACCCACCGTAGAATACTTATGCTCTTGAGAGAAGCCACTAGTGAAACCTATGCCCCCCGGGTCTATTCTCATCATATCAATCTCTATCACTTTATTTACTTGCTTTGTTTTTACTTTGCCTTTTACTTTTACTTTGCATCTATCTATCAAAAATACCAAAAATATTATCTCTATCAGATCTCACTCTCGTAAGTGACCGTGAAGGGATTGACAACCCCTAAGCGTTGGTTGCGAGTTGCTATCGTTTTGTGTAGGTACGAGGGACTTGTGCGTGGTCTCCTACTGGATTGATACCTTGGTTCTCAAAAACTGAGGGAAATACTTATGCTACTTTGCTGCATCATCCTCTCCTCTTCGGGGAAATCCAACGCAGTGCTCAAGAGGTAGCACCCTCCTCTAGGTAGCATTGAACATCGGATCGACCTCATCCCCGGCGCAC
The DNA here is from genome assembly GCF_018294505.1 of Triticum aestivum. Classification (NCBI taxonomy): domain Eukaryota; kingdom Viridiplantae; phylum Streptophyta; class Magnoliopsida; order Poales; family Poaceae; genus Triticum; species Triticum aestivum. The sequence goes on from NC_057810.1 coordinate 394,890,429, forward strand.
CTCTTCCAAACAAGGCTCCCTACCGCATCAACCCCGAAGAAACAAAGGAGATCCAAAGGCAAGTACAACAACTAATCGACAACGGTCATGTACGTGAAAGCTTAAGCCCTTGTGCCGTTCCCTTTATACTTGTGCCCAAGCAAGACGGTAGTTTTCGCATGTGCTCGGATAGTAGACCTATCAATGCTATTACCGTTTGTTATAGGCATCCCATTCCTCGCTTAGATGATATGCTTGATGAACTTAGCGGTGCCACCATTTTCTCAAAAATTGATCTTAAAAGTGGTTATTATCAAATCCGCATACAATAAGGTGATGAATGGAAAACCGCTTTCAAAACTAAATTTGGCTTGTACGAGTGGTTGGTTATGCCTATGGTTATATCGGAAGCTCCCGGTACTTTCATGCATTTTATGCATTTTGTGCTTCGGCCTTATATTGGAGTGTTCGTTGTGGTTTACTTTGATGATACTCTTGTGTTTAGCAAATCCATGAAAGAGCATCTAAGTCATGTAAGGGCTGTTTTGCAAACTCTTCACAAGGAACGTCTTTATGCCAACATGAAAGAGTGCATATTTGGTGTTGACAAGCTTGTTTTCTTGGGATTCGTTGTTTCTTCCAAGGGTGTACATGTTGATGAATCTAAAATTGAAGTAATTAAAACTTAGCCCCAACCCACAAATTTGCAACAAGTGCGTAGCTTTCTTGGCATTGCGGGTTTTTATCGTTGCTTTGTGAAAGATTTTAGCACTATTGCCGCTCCTTTGCATGCCTTGAGTAAGAAGAATGCTCTTTTTGTTTGGGGACCTTTGCAATCAAACGCTTTTGTTGAGCTCAAATCTTTGCTTACACAAGCTCCGATTCTTGCTTTACCCAACTTTGACAAAACTTTTGAGGTTCATTGCGATGCAAGTGGTACCGGAATTGGTGGAGTTTTGATGCAAGAAAAACGAGCTATTGCATATTTTAGTGAAAAACTTTCCGGTGCTCAACTTAACTATCCCATCTATGACAAAGAATTGTATGCCTTAGTGCGTGTGTTACATGTGTGGGAGCATTACCTTAGACCGCATGAGTTTTTCATACATACCGATCATTAAACACATAAATACCTTAAAGGTCAAACCAAGTTGAATAAACGGCATGCTAAATGGAGTGAATTCATTGAATCTTTTCCCTCTGTGATAAAGTACATTAAGGGCAAGGAAAACGTGGTGGCGGATGCCCTTTCCTGCAAATGCATGTTACTTACTCAACTTGAATTGAATGTAGTTGGATTTGATCATATAAAAGATTTGTATGAGGGTGATGTGACTTTTGCTACTCCTTATGCTAACTGTGTGACGCACACCTCTTGGGAAAGATATTTTATCAAAGATGGTTATCTTATGAGAGCTAACAAACTATGCATTCCCAAGTCTTCTCTTCGTTTGCTCCTTTTGCAAGAGGCTCATGGAGGCGGACTCATGGGACACTTTGGACGCGACAAGACTTTCGCCACGCTCTCCAAGAACTATTATTGGCCCAAGATGTTTTGCAATGTCGCTCGCTTCACCAACCGGTGCTCTACATGTTGCAAAGCTAAGTCACACTCTTAATCCCATGGTTTACATATGCCTTTACCTATTCCACATCAACCTTGGGAAGACATTAGCATGGATTTTGTGCTTGGATTACCTAGGACTCAAAATGGCAAGGACTCCGTTTTTGTGTGGTGGACCAATTCTCTAAAATGGCTCATTTTATCCCATGCAATAAGATAGATGACGCTTCACATGTTGCCAATCTCTTTTGTAGGGAAATCTTGAGGTTGCACGGTATACCAAAGACAATTGTGTTGGATCAAGACGTCAAGTTCTTAAGCTACTTTTGGAAGACACTATGCGCCAAGCTCGGGATCAAGCTACTATTCTCCACAACGTATCATCCTCAAACCAATGGACAAATGGAAGTCACCAACCGAGTACGCCTACAATCGCACAAGACACTCTACCACCGACAATTCCCCCTTCGAGGTCGTCTACGGTTTCAACCCTTTGTCGCCATTGGACATCCTTCCTCTACCGCTTCAAGAACGAGCAAACATGGAGGCAAGTGCAAGAGCCGCCTACCTCAAGAAGATGCATGAAGAAACACGTTCCACGATTGAGCGCCAAGTACAACGCCTCACCGCCAAGCTCAACATCAACAAGTCTCCGACGGTGTTCCAACCGGGTGATCAAGTATGGATACATCTCCGCAAAGACCGCTTCCCCAAGGAACGCAAGTCCAAGATACTCCCAAGAGCCGACGGACCATTCAAGGTGATCGCATGCTACAACAACAATGCCTACAAGGTCGACATCCCACGCGACAAGTACAACGTTAGCGACATCTTCAATGTCAAAGACTTGGCCAAGTACCATGGTGATGAAGAGCACGATCCATGGACGGATCTCTCCCAAGGGAGGGAAGATGATGCGGAGCATTCCTTGACTACTCGCACCGACACTCCATCACCACCGCAAGCACCAAGTGGACCAATGACAAGAGCACATGCACGCGCCATCGAGAACGAGGTTGACTCTCTCCTCTTCGAGTTTCGTTCGGTTTCACATGAGAATTGGATTCTACCTCAAAGGGACTCGCTATGCATTCTTAGGCACCAAGAAGACGATCGTGAGAAGGAGATGATGGATACTCGAGCGTCCATGGAGCAAGGGAAGGGAGAGGAGAACAAGAAGAATGAAGGAGAGAAGCTCCTGGACACCCCGGGTGCCCGATCGGAAGGACCCGGGTGCCCGGACGCGAAGACATGGGGAGGTCCGACCCCCCTGGACATCCCGGGTGCCCGGCCATCTCGGCACCGGGTGCCCGGCCCCAAGGCCCCGGGTGCCAGGCCCATGCACCGCCAGCCAGTGGGAGCCATCCCGGGTGCCCGGACTTGGGACCCCGGGTGCCCGGCCACTCGCCGACCAGCCCCTGACCTGGCCGGGTGCCCGACCACTTCGCCTTCGGGTGCCCAGTCCCGCCTGGGCGCTGCTCTCGGACCGGTCCGGGTGCCCGGTCGGTTCCTCCCCGGGTGCCCGGCCCCTTCTTCCGTGGCCACACATTTTAGGGACTTTTTAGTCCTTTATATCCCTCTTTCCTCAAGTTTTGTCCCTAGCCTTTATATACCCATCTCCTAGCTCATTTGGAAGGTCAACAAAGTATTAGATAAGACATTATGAGCTTTTCTCCTTGTATCCCCTCCTCTTTGGAGATCAAGCCCCCACCTAGGGAAGAATCCTTTGGATTGTCAAGGCCTCCTCTTGGAGAAGATCATCATCAAGACCTCACCTAGTGGGAAGAACTTACCTAGTGCTATTCTCCTTGAATTGTTCATGTAATCTTGTGGATCTCATGTATGCTACTCTAGTGGATGTGATATTTGAAGGAAATATGCCCTAGAGGCAATAATAAAGTTATTATTTATTTCCTTATTTCATGATAAATGTTTATTATTCATGCTAGAATTGTATTAACCGGAAACATAATACATGTGTGAATACATAAACAAACAGAGTGTCACTAGTATGCCTCTACTTGACTAGCTCGTTAATCAAAGATGGTTATGTTTCCTAACCATAGACAAAGAGTTGTTATTTGATTAACGAGGTCACATCATTAGTTGAATGATCTGATTGACATGACCCATTCCATTAGCTTAGCACCCGATCGTTTAGTATGTTGCTATTGCTTTCTTCATGACTTATACATGTTCCTATGACTATGAGATTATGCAACTCCCATTTGCCGGAGGAACACTTTGGGTACTACCAAACGTCACAACGTAACTGGGTGATTATAAAGGAGTACTACAGGTGTCTCCAATGGTCGATGTTGGGTTGGCGTATTTCGAGATTAGGATTTGTCACTCCGATTGTCGGAGAGGTATCTCTGGGCCCTCTCGATAATACACATCACATAAGCCTTGCAAGCATTACAACTAATATGTTAGTTGTGAGATGATGTATTACGGAACGAGTAAAGAGACTTGCCAGTAACGAGATTGAACTAGGTATTGGATACCGACGATCGAATCTCGGGCAAGTAACATACCGATGACAAAGGGAACAACGTATGTTGTTATGCGGTCTGACCGATAAAGATCTTCGTAGAATATGTAGGAGCCAATATGGGCATCCAGGTCCCGCTATTGGTTATTGACCGGAGACGTGTCTCGGTCATGTCTACATTGTTCTCGAACCCGTAGGGTCCGCACGCTTAAGGTTACGATGACAGTTATATTATGAGTTTATGCACTTTGATGTACCGAAGGTTGTTCGGAGTCCCGGATGTGATCACGGACATGACGAGGAGTCTCGAAATGGTCGAGACGTAAAGATTGATATATTGGAAGCCTATATTTGGATATCGGAAGTGTTCCGGGTGAAATCGGGATTTTACCGGAATACCGGGAGGGTTACCGGAACCCCCCGGGAACCATATGGGCCATCATGGGCCTTAGTGGAAAGGAGAAAGGGGCAGCCCAAGGGGGCTGCGCGCCTCCCCCCTTCCCCTAGTCCTATTAGGACTAGGAGAGGTGGCCGGCCACCCCTCTCCCTCTTTCCCCCTTGGGAATCCTAGTTGGAATAGGATTGGGGGGAGGAGTCCTACTCCCGGTAGGAGTAGGACTCCTCATGTGCCTCTCTCTCTTGGCCGGCGCCCCCTCCCCCCTTGGCTCCTTTATATACTGAGGTAGAGGCACCCCAAAGACACACAAGTTAACACAAGTTGATCCACGTGATCTATTCCTTAGCCGTGTGCGGTGCCCCCTGCCACCATATTCCTCGATAATACTGTAGCGGAGTTTAGGCGAAGCCCTGCTGCTGTAGTTCATCAAGATCGTCACCACACCGTCGTGCTGACGAAACTCTTCCCCGACACTTTGCTGGATCGGAGTCCGGGGATCGTCATCGAGCTGAACGTGTGCTCGAACTCGGAGGTGCCGTAGTTTCGGTACTTGATCGGTTGGATCGAGAAGACGTACGACTACTTCCTCTACGTCGTGTCATCGCTTCCGCAGTCGGTCTGCGTTGGGTACGTAGACAATACTCTCCCCTCGTTGCTATGCATCACATGATCTTGCGTGTGCGTAGGAAATTTTTTGAAATTACTACGAAACCCAACAGTGGTATCAGAGCCTAGGTTATTGATGTTGATGTTATATGCACGAGTATAACACAAGTGAGTTGTGGACGATACAAGTCATACTGCCTACCAGCATGTCATATTTTGGTTCGGCGGTATTGTTGGACGAGACGACCCGGACCAACTTTACGCGTACGCTTACGCGAGACCGGTTCCCTCGACGTGCTTTGCACAGAGATGGCTTGCGGGCGACTGTCTCTCCAACTTTAGTTGAACCAAGTATGGCTACGCCCGGTCCTTGCGAAGGTTAAAACGGAGTCTATTTGACAAACTATCGTTGTGGTTTTGATGCGTAGGTGAGATTGGTTCTTACTTAAGCCCGTAGCAGCCACGTAAAACATGCAACAACAAAGTAGAGGACGTCTAACTTGTTTTTGCAGGGCATGTTGTGATGTGATATGGTCAAGGCATGATGCTGAATTTTATTGTATGAGATGATCATGTTTTGTAACCAAGTTATCGGCAACTGGCAGGAGCCATATGGTTGTCGCTTTATTGTATGCAATGCAATCGCGATGTAATGTTTTACTTTATTACTAAACGGTAGTAATAGTCGTGAAAGCATAAGATTGGCAAGACGACAACGATGCTACGATGGAGATCAAGGTGTCGCGCCGGTGACGATGGTGATCATGACGGTGCTTCGGAGATGGAGATCACAAGCACAAGATGATGATGGCCATATCATATCATTTATATTGATTGCATGTGATGTTTATCTTTTTATGCATCTTATCTTGCTTTGATTGACGGTAGCATTATAAGATGATCTCTCACTAAATTATCAAGAAGTGTTCTCCCTGAGTATGCACCGTTGCCAAAGTTCGTCGTGCCCAGACACCACGTGATGATCGGGTGTGATAAGCTCTACGTCCATCTACAACGGGTGCAAGCCAGTTTTTGCACACGCAGAATACTCAGGTTAAACTTGACGAGCCTAGCATATGCAGATATGGCCTCGGAACACGGAGACCGAAAGGTCGAGCGTGAATCATATAGTAGATATGATCAACATAAACGATGTTCACCATTGAAAACTACTCCATCTCACGTGATGATCGGACATGGTTTAGTTGATTTGGATCACGTAATCACTTAGAGGATTAGAGGGATGTCTATCTAAGTGGGAGTTCTTTAAGTAATATGATTAATTGAACTTTAATTTATCATGAACTTAGTCCTGATAGTATTTTGCAAATTATGTTGTAGATCAATAGCTCGCGTTGTTGCTTCCCTGTGTTTATTTTGATATGTTCCTAGAGAAAAATTGTGTTGAATAATGTTAGTAGCAATGATGCGGATTGGATCCGTGATCTTAGGTTTATCCTCATTGCTGCACAGAAGAATTATGTCCTTGATGCACCGCTAGGTGACAGACCTATTGCAGGAGCAGATGCAGACGTTATGAACGTTTGGCTAGCTTAATATAATGACTACTTGATAGTTTTGTGCACCATGCTTTATGGCTTAGAATCGGGACTTCAAAGATGTTTTGAACGTCATGGACCATATGAGATGTTCCAGGAATTGAAGTTAATGTTTCAAGCAAATACCCGAGTTGAGAGATATGAAGTCTCCAACAAGTTCTATAGCTAAAAGATGGAGGAGAATCGCTCAACTAGTGAGCATGTGCTCAGATTGTCTGGGTACTACAATCGCTTGAATCAAGTGGGAGTTAATCTTCCAGATAAGATAGTGATTGACAGAATTCTCTAGTCACCATCACCAAGTTAGTAGAACTTCGTGATGAACTATAATATGCAAGGGATGAATAAAACGATTCCCGAGCTCTTCGTGATGTTGAAATCGACGAAGGTAGAAATCAAGAAAGAACATCAAGTGTTGATGATTGACAAGACCACTAGTTTCAAGAAAAGGGCAAAGGGAAAGAAAGGGAACTTCAAGTGGAAAGACAAGCAAGTTGTCACTCCCGCGAAGAAGCTCCAAGTTGGACCAAAGCCTGAAACTGAGTGCTTACACTGCAAAGAAAATGGTCACTGGAAGCGGAAATGCCCTGAATATTTGGTGGATAAGAAGGATGGCAAGGTGAACAAAAGTATATTTGATATACATGTTATTGATGTGTACGTTACTAGTGTTTATAGCAACCCCTCAATATTTGATACTAGTTCAGTTGCTAAGATTAGTAACTCGAAACGGGAGTTGCAGAATAAACAGAGACTAGTTAAGGGTGAAGTGACGATGTGTGTTGGAAATAGTTCCAAGATTGATATGATCATCATCGCACACTCCCTATACTTTCGGGATTAGTGTTAAACCTAAATAAGTGTTATTTGGTGTTTGCGTTGAGCATGAATATGATTTGATCATATTTTGCAATACGGTTATTCATGTAAGTTAGAGAATAATTGTTGTTCTGTCTACATGAATAAAACCTTCTATGGTCATACACCCGATGAAAATGGTTTGTTGGATCTCGATCGTGTGATACACATATTCGTAATATTGAATCCAAAAGATGCAAAGTTAATAAGATAGTGCAACTTATTTGTGGCACTGCCGTTTAGGTCATATCGGTGTAAAGCGCATGAAGAAACTCCATAAAGATGGATTTTCGGAATCACTTGGTTATGAATCATTTGATGCTTGCGAACCGTGCCTTTTGGGCAAGATGACTAAAACTCCATTCTTCGGAACAATGGAACGAGCTACTAACTTGTTGGAAATGATACATACCGATGTATGCGATCCAATGAGTGTTGATGCTCGTGGCAAGTATCGTTATTTTCTGACCTTCACAAGATGATTTGAGCAGATATGGGTATATCTACTTGATGAAACATAAGTCTGAGATAGTTGAAAGGTTCAAAGAATTTCAGAGTGAAGTGGAAAAATCATCGTAACAAGAAAATAAAAGTTTCTGCGATCTGATCGCGGAGACGGATATTTGAGTTACGAGTTTGGCCTTCATATAAAACAATGTGGAATAGTTTCACAGTTCACGCCACCTGGAACACTACAACATTATGGTGTGTCCAAACGTCGTAATCGTACTTTATAAGATATGGTGCGATCTATGATGCCTCCCACTATCGTTTTGGGGTTATGCATTAAAGACAGCTGCATTCACGTTAAATAGGGCACCATCAAAATCCGTTGAGACGACGCCTTATGAACTGTGGTTAGAAACCAAAGTTGTCGCTTCTTAAAGTTTGGGGCTGCGATGCTTATGTGAAAAAGCTTCAATCTGATAAGCTCGAACCCAAATCGGAGAAATATGTCTTCATATGATACCCAAAGGAAACTGTTGGGTGCACCTTCTATCACAGATCCGAAGGCAAGACATTCGTTGCTAAGAATGGATCATTTCTAGAGAAGGAGTTTCTCTCGAAAGAAGTGAGTGGGAGGAAAGTAGAACTTGACGAGGTAACTGTACCTTCTCACTTATTGGAAAGTAGTACATCACAGAAAAATGTTTCTGTGACACCTACACCAGTTAGTGAGGAAGCTAATGATGATGATCATGAAACTTCAGAACAAGATGCTACTGAACCTCGTAGATCAACCAGAGTAAGATCCGCGCCAGAGTGGTACGGTAATCCTGTTCTGGAAGTCATGCTACTAGATCATGATGAACCTACGAACTATGAAGAAGCGATCGTGAGCCCAGATTCCGCAAAGTGGCTTGAAGCCATGAAATCTGAGATGGGATCCATGTATGAGAACAAAGTATGGACTTTGGTTGACTTGCCCGATGATTGGCAAGCCATAGAAAATAAATGGATCTTCAAGAGGAAGACGGACGCTGATAGTAGTGTTACTATCTACAAAGCTAGAATTGTCGCAAAAGGTTTTCGACAAGTTCAAGGTGTTGACTACGATGAGAGTTTCTCACTCGTATCTATGCTTGAGTCTGTCCGAATCATGTTAGTAATTGCCGCATTTTATGAAATCTGGTAAATAGATAAACAAAACTGCATTCCTTAATGGATTTATTAAAGAAGAGTTGTATATGATACAACCAGAAGGTTTTGTCAATCCTAAAGGTGCTAACAAAATATGCAAGCTCCAGCGATCCATCTGTGGACTGGTGCAAGCATCTCGGAGTTGGAATATACGCTTTGATGAGTTGATCAAAGCATATAGTTTTATACAGACTTGCGGTGAAGCCTGTATTTACAAGAAAGTGAGTGGGAGCACTACAACATTTCTGATAAGTATATGTGAATGACATATTGTTGATCGGAAATAATGTAGAATTATTCTGCAAAGCATAAAGGAGTGTTTGAAAGGAGTTTTTCAAAGAAAGACTTCGGTGAAGCTGCTTACATATTGAGCATCAAGATCTATAGAGATAGATCAAGACACTTGATAAGTTTTTTCAATGAGTACATACCTTGACAATATTTTGAAGTAGTTCAAAATAGAACAGTCAAAGAAAGAATTCTTGCCTGTGTTACAGGGTGTGAAGTTGAGTAAGACTCAAAGCCCGACCACGGCAGAAAATAGAATGAGAATGAAAGTCATTCCCTATGCCTTGGCCATAGGTTCTATAAAGTATGCCATGCTGTGTACCATACCTATTGTATACATACACTAGTTTTGGCAAGGGAGTACAATAGTGATCTAGGAGTAGATCACTGGACAGCGGTCAGAATTATCCTTAGTGAAATAAGGATATGTTTCTCGATTATGGACGTGACAAAAAGGTTCGTCGTAAAAGTTACATCGATGCAAGTTTCCACACTGATCTGGATGACTCTAAGTCTCGATCTAGATACATATTGAAAGTGGGAGCAATTAGCTAGAGTAGCTCCGTGCAGAGCATTGTAGACATATAATTTTGCAAAATACATACGGATCTGAATTTGGCAGGCCTGTTGACTAAATTTCTCTCACAAGCAAAACATGATCACTCTTTGGGTGTTAATCACATAGCGATGTGAACTAGATTATTGAATCAAGTAAATCCTTTGGGTGTTAGTCACATAGAGATGTGAACCAATCACATAAAGATGTGAACTATTGGTGTTAATCACATAGCGATGTGAACTAGATTATTGACTCTAGTGCAAGTGGGAGACTGAAGGAAATATGCCCTAGAGGCAATAATAAAGTTATTATTTATTTCCTTATTTCATGATAAATGTTTATTATTCATGCTAGAATTGTATTAACCGGAAACATAATACATGTGTGAATACATAAACAAACAGAGTGTCACTAGTATGCCTCTACTTGACTAGCTCGTTAATCAAAGATGGTTATGTTTCCTAACCATAGACAAAGAGTTGTTATTTGATTAACGAGGTCACATCATTAGTTGAATGATCTGATTGACATGACCCATTCCATTAGCTTAGCACCCGATCGTTTAGTATGTTGTTATTGCTTTCTTCATGACTTATACATGTTCCTATGACTATGAGATTATGCAACTCCCGTTTGCCGGAGGAACACTTTGGGTACTACCAAACGTCACAACGTAACTGGGTGATTATAAAGGAGTACTACAGGTGTCTCCAATGGTCGATGTTGGGTTGGCGTATTTCGAGATTAGGATTTGTCACTCCGATTGTCGGAGAGGTATCTCTGGGCCCTCTCGGTAATACACATCACATAAGCCTTGCAAGCATTACAACTAATATGTTAGTTGTGAGATGATGTATTACGGAACGAGTAAAGAGACTTGCCAGTAACGAGATTGAACTAGGTATTGGATACCGACGATCGAATCTCGGGCAAGTAACATACCGATGACAAAGGGAACAACGTATGTTGTTATGCGGTCTGACCGATAAAGATCTTCGTAGAATATGTAGGAGCCAATATGGGCATCCAGGTCCCGCTATTGGTTATTGACCGGAGACGTGTCTCGGTCATGTCTACATTGTTCTCGAACCCGTAGGGTCCGCACGCTTAAGGTTACGATGACAGTTATATTATGAGTTTATGCACTTTGATGTACCGAAGGTTGTTCGGAGTCCCGGATGTGATCACGGACATGACGAGGAGTCTCGAAATGGTCGAGACGTAAAGATTGATATATTGGAAGCCTATATTTGGATATCGGAAGTGTTCCGGGTGAAATCGGGATTTTACCGGAATACCGGGAGGGTTACCGGACCCCCCCGGGAACCATATGGGCCATCATGGGCCTTAGTGGAAAGGAGAAAGGGGCAGCCCAAGGGGGCTGCGCGCCTCCCCCCTTCCCCTAGTCCTATTAGGACTAGGAGAGGTGGCCGGCCACCCCTCTCCCTCTTTCCCCCTTGGGAATCCTAGTTGGAATAGGATTGGGGGGAGGAGTCCTACTCCCGGTAGGAGTAGGACTCCTCCTGCGCCTCTCTCTCTTGGCCGGCGCCCCCTCCCCCCTTGGCTCCTTTATATACTGAGGTAGAGGCACCCCAAAGACACACAAGTTAACACAAGTTGATCCACGTGATCTATTCCTTAGCCGTGTGCGGTGCCCCCTGCCACCATATTCCTCGATAATACTGTAGTGGAGTTTAGGCGAAGCCCTGCTGCTGTAGTTCATCAAGATCGTCACCACGCCGTCGTGCTGACGAAACTCTTCCCCGACACTTTGCTGGATCAGAGTCCGGGGATCGTCATCGAGCTGAACGTGTGCTCGAACTCGGAGGTGCCGTAGTTTCGGTACTTGATCGGTTGGATCGAGAAGACGTACGACTACTTCCTCTACGTCGTGTCATCGCTTCCGCAGTCGGTCTGCGTTGGGTACGTAGACAATACTCTCCCCTCGTTGCTATGCATCACATGATCTTGCGTGTGCGTAGGAATTTTTTTGAAATTACTACGAAACCCAACAATATTTGGGTTTGTTTGAGTGTTTTGTTCCTTGTGTTCTTGAGTGTTCTTCCTCCTTTTCCCCCTCCAAGTGTGAAAACATCCCCTCTAGGGTTTGACCCTACAACACATGGGTCAAAGCAACTCAACAAGATGTAAATACATCAAAATGCTTAAACGAAAAATGGCAACCCCATTTTGAGCTTAAACGATGAGTATGACCTATGATCAAGTGCCCTCACTTGACTCCTAAGTCAATATACTCTAACATAGGTCACTTTGTCGCCGACCAATTCTAGATGAAGCTCTCTAGTGTTTCTCTGTGTTCTTGCATTTGTCTTTTGCATGTTTGTTCCCCTTTCAAAAAAAACTTCATCTAGATTTCAATTCTTTTCTCTGTTATTTTTTGCATTCCCTGCATTTAATTCATTGCAAATCCTTTAGTTAATTCCCTGAAAATCTTTGTGAGATCTTATTTGCCTAGTGAGCTGAGATGACAAAATCTTTCTCTGTGTCGAACTCGGCCTCACCAATCTTTCCTTTTCAGCCAGACCGAAACAACTCGGTCTCACCGAAGAAAAGGACTCGGTGTTACCGATTTCACTACTATGGAAACATTTTGCCATTTACATCATGCATATCTAATCCAGTCCCACTCGATGATTCTTATCCTCTACCTGCATCACATTCTCCATGTTGCTTTGTCATGTGACTCAAGGGCCAAACCTAGTTGACTTGTGCTCTAGAAGATCCCTTCTTGGAAATTGATGTCAAAGGGGGGGAGAGAGATCACATCAAAGCTTAATCACATCAAAGGGAGAGAGAGACCCTATGGGAGAGAAAGACTTCGTAATCTTCCCAGATGCTTGGTATACAAAGAGGAGAGAAGCCACATGTCTTTAAGAGGGGAAAGACATGTTAGTAGAAGATGTTTCATTGTGTCTTTTGCTCTAATTTTCATTTGCTCTGATTTTCTATTACCCTATCTTCTCCCATTATCCAATATCAGATTCAGGGGGAGAAAGACACTTAAGGGAAGAAAATCTTTGGAATTCATTGCATATCTTTATCCCTTGGGTACATGTTAATATCCAAATAGAGTACTAAGTACTCACTTTCTGCATGTCATCCCAGTCTTGGTACTCTTGTGGTTTCTCATTCTTGCTCTGTTTAGTAGATGTTCCTGTGTTATCTAACCCTGTTTTCTCAGGTTCATCTCTTCCCAAGTTAACTCAACACCACAAGGTAAGTATTTGCATCACACTCATGTGCATGAGGATCTCTTGATGATGTACATATTGTGCAAGAAGGACTCATGAACATGTAGGTATATTTTCTGCATTTCACATCATTTGCTCTGATGCATATAGCCAAGATACATGTAACTCATTACTTGCTCTGACATGCTTCTGCACTCACACACTTTTATAATCTATCTTCACATGATTGCATACATGTAAGGGGAGCCAATGCATGTCGCATGTTCTTCCAAAGAATTACTTGTTACACTTCACATCTTTATCTAAAGCTTTGATGTATGTTGTCATCAATTACCAAAAAAGGGAGACTGAAAGCACAAGTGCTCCCTGGGTGATTTTGGCAATTTATGTCAACATATCTCTTGTTGGACTAATACTTCTATCTAGTATATTTCTGATGAGTTCAACATTGGAGTGGCAGGACAAGAGGATGTGGAACCCCTTCAAGTTGCTAAGGACAAATATTGGCAAAAGCTCAAGACCTATATTTTTATTTTAGTGATCCAAGATCACATGAGTCCATAGGACAGCCAATACTATTAAAAGGGGATGAGGTGTTGCTTAATGGCTTGCTTGCTCAAAGTGCTTAGCGATATGCTCCAAAGCCCTCAACCACTTTCTCATTTCCACATATGTCCTAAACCGAAAAGTCAAACTCGGCCACACTGATTTGATCTATCCGGCGCCACCGAGTTCACTTGACATAGCCAATGCCAGAAACCCTAATCAGTTTGGCACACCGATGGGATCTCGGTCTCACCGAGATGGCCTTCCAAACTCTTTGTTACCTATTGCAGTTATTTCGGTCTCACCGAGATATGCAGTCGGTCCGATCGAGTTTGCTTGACCAAGTCTCTATTTGCTTATTGCTGAAACCGATCCCACCAATTTCATGCAATCGGTTTCACCAAGATGAGGTTTTGCCCTAACCCTAGCACATCGGTCTCACCGAGTTGACCTTGTCGGTCCCACCGAAAACTCTAATGTTCACATTTTCAACCATATCAGTCTGACCGAGTTTCACTATTTGGTCCCACCGAGTTTGGTAAATTGTATGTAACAGCTAGATTTTGTGTGGAGGCTATATATACCCCTCCACCCCCTTCTCCATTAGAGAGAGAGCCATCAGAACGTGCCTACACTTCCACTACTCATTTTTTGAGAGAGAACCACCTACTCATGTGTTGAGACCAAGACATTCCAATCCAATCTGGATCTCTAGCCTTCCCCAAGTTGCTTTCCTCTCAAATCATCTTTCCAACATATCCAAATCTATGAGAGAGAGTTGAGTGTTGGGGAGACTATCATTTGAAGCACAAGAGCAAGGAGTTATCATCAACACACCATCTATTACCTTTTGGAGAGTGGTGTCTCCTAGATTGGTTAGGTGTCACTTGGGAGCCTCCGTCAAGATTGTGGAGTTGAACTAAGGAGTTTGAAAGGTCAAGGAGATCGCCTACTTCATGAAGATCTACCCAAGTGAGCCAAGTCCTTCATGGGCGATGGCCATGGTGGGTTAGACAAGGTTGCTTCTTCATGGACCCTTCATGGGTGGAGCCCTCCGTGTACTCGCGCAACTATTACCCTTCGTGGGTTGAAGTCTCCACCAATGTGGATGTACGATAGCACCACCTATCGGAACCACGACAAAAATCTCCGTGTCTCCAATTGCGTTTGCACACTACAATCCCATCCCTTTATTTCTTGCAAGTTGCATGCTTTATTTTCCGCTGCTCATATACTCTTGCCATGCTTGCTTGAATTGTATTGTGAATGCTTGAAATTGTGCTAATCTCCAACCTTAACTTGAAAAACTTAAAAATTGTTACCTTTACTGGTGAAGGTCTAATCACCCCCCTCGAGACACCTCTTCTTGATCCTTTCAGCATCGAGCTCAGCCAAGTCGAAGCCCCGCTAAGCACATTAAAGACGAAAGACGGGCTGGTATGAGCAGGTGTAGGAGCAGGTGCGGTTGCGGGAGGAGGTGTTGGCGCGATGTTCACCGAGTTGCTCCTGGCGAAGCTGGGCAGAGAATAATCCTTTAACTTTTTGTTTGGATTATGATTCATCCAGTCGGTAACAGCTAGAATCAAGCTACTAACCATAGCTGCGAAATTATTGCTGTAGGCAGCTACCGCTGCCTGGACTGCCTCGTGGACCAACTCAGCTTTGGTCGCTTCTGCGGCCTCATATGTTTTTTTCTCGACCGCAAGCGCCACCTTATCATCGATGTTCACTAGACTGGACTTACTTATCTGCCTTTTGGCCTCCGGTCCTCGTGGTAGTAGTACTTCCACCTGGTGCCATCTCCAGCAATGTGCACACGTCCATATTGCGGCCGCTGGTGCACCGGGAGTCCCTCTAGTATGTTCAAGGTCCGGTTGAGAGGGGTGTCCCACTTGGGCCTCATCGACAACTGGGACGATGAGTCACTTTCGGCCGCAAGCTTGTGTTGTTGTTTCTTCAAAAGGAACGTGAAGCGTTTACAAATGTTACTAGAACGTGCAGTCGACTTGATCAGAAGCTAATATAAGGTGGTAAAATAATAATTACTAGTAATCTCATCGGATGCCTCGTGGGCGCGTCTGTGTGCGAAACCTTTTTTCCTTGTCCCGCTTGTATCGGGCTCTAGTGAAGTCATGCTCTTATGGGTCGGTGAACTCTGCCGAGGGGTCTGGGATCCCCTGGGCTTCACGTTCCATGTCCTCCTTATCCCATATGGGCCTCTTGCCAATGTAACCACAGCTTTCAAGTTGGTGGTTCCCTGTGTTCCTTTCCTGAAGCCCCTTGAATTTCTCGGACTTAAGCTTGGTTTCTTCAGTTTTGTAAGTGTCCTTGAATTTGTCGTACTCCGGTTCCATAAGTGTTGGATTGTCCGCAAAAATCTGGGAGTAGGGTTGTTTATCTTCAACCACTCGTTTCACCTCGAATTTCCAGGGAGCCAATGTGTTGCTGAACTTGTCCGTGGTGTGGTTGTTTATCTTGTCCATGGCATCATCTTCCCACTGAAGTTTATTGTCATCTCGGCTGGGGAAATGGAATCTTTTGTGCAACTTTGTTAGGAGGAAGTGCTCCATATTTGGTTTACTCCTTAAGTCTGAGTCACTAATGCTCGCGGTTTTCCTGTAGGATGCATCTGACTTTGTTGATGTAGCACTTGCAAGCTTCCTCCGGCGCTATTGGCTCGAATTTGCTAGGGTGCACCTCTGTGACCACCAGTCTTCTAGTGCCGAGCTTGTTTGGGTGTTGTGTCCTCGTCTTCTTCTTCTTCATTTCTTTAGCGGCTTGGCACCGGTACCATCCGTGCTAGTCTTGGTGCCGGTGTCGGTGTCGGGATCGGCGGCAGTACCACCGTCCGCTATGACAAGGGGGCCCTACAACCCTTCTCCTTGCTGACGAGCCAAAAAGTCAAGGTAATTGTGTCCATACTCTATAGCGATGCCGGCGTGATCAGAAGCCCCAACTTCATCGTTGTTTGACATGTTTCCTACGGTTAAGCGTGCTCGTTTAATTCTCAAACTATACTAAAATGAATAATGACATAAAAAAGGCCTATGTTTTGTGGGTATATCGTTCCATTCCCGTCCCGCCAAATACCGAGCCCTCGATATGTCCTACTTTCTATGCTAAAATTCATGGGTAATTTCGGCATAACCTTTGCTAAAAAGTGGACATATCGAGTGCTTGAAATTCCCCAGAACGAAAATGAATCCACATTCCAGCAAAACATAGGCCACTCGGGTCATTTTCCCTGCAAACAATATAAGGCAAGATAGCACTTGGGTGCATGATCCACATCATCACATGATCTTGTGCATGATAATCAAAATACACATGACATTGCTGGAACATGATCTTATTGATGCAGACAAGGAACTTCAGCACACGATCTTATGGATACACATGTTCCATCTCACCTCTCTCTCATCATTCAACACTAAACTACATAAGCTATTACCTATTTGTAGATGTTGCCGATGTAGGAAGAACAGCAGTGGATCCCCGGTGCTACTTCTCAACTGAAATGAAACCATTTTTTTATCAAAGTTTAGCATCAAATCTAGTAGTGGTCAAGTGCTTGATAACATCAAAACCAGTGTTTCATTGCCAAACTGGCATATATATTAGCATCACAACAGTAGTACATGACATTTTTTTGTATATATCTTAGAGTTAACTGAATTTGTTTGACATTGTCTTAACTGAATTTTTGCTAGTATTTTTGCTAATAACAAGACCTAGTATTTTTCATGTACTGAATAATTAAAAAAATTCAGCCCTAATTTAACAAATACAAATTAACTTCTTTACTTACTATGTTTAGAAGCAAAAGGAGGTTTATAAAGTATTTTTAATTAGTATGTTAACTGAAAATTTCATAGATGCCCAAAACTCAATTCTGAACTCCTTCCTTCCTCTTCACAGCTCATTTTTGTTCTAAGTTCACCAAATCACTATGAACAGAACTAAAAATCCTAGGGTTCATACACTCAAATTTTAATTCTAGGACATTTTTTTGAATTTGATCCTATGGTTCATAATCTAGCACTAAAAGACTACAAATTTTAATCTAGCAGTAAAATAGCTAGGGTTTAAATTTCTGCCTCCTAGGGTTCATATGAGAGAGAAAGAGAGACCAGAGAGAGAGAGAGAATAGGGCAGGGGAGGAGGGGAGAGGGGAGGGAAGAGGCTTACGGGGCAGCGACGACGACGGGGCAGGGCCTCGGGCGGCTGCGGTGAGTTCGAGGGCGGGTTCGATGACGATGGCCCGGGCGACGGCGAGGCAGGAGGCTGGGGCGACGGCGACACAGGGGCTCAGGCGACAGCGAAGAGAAAGGGAAAAGGGGGAATTGGGGGAGAAAGGAGGGAGGCTAGCGCGGGGGTTTAGTCAAATTAGCAGTAGCGCGGGGTCCCACACCCGCGCTACAACTAAGTTAGCTATAGAACTAATGTAGGACCCCACGCTACTGCTAACTGTCCCTTTTTGTTTTATTCTAAAAGACTCATAGCAGTAGCGTGGTCCGGTAAGTCCCACGCTACAACTAGTGTTTTTATTTTCTTATTTTCCTTATTTTTCTTCTCTTTTTTCCTTTTTCTTTTTATTATTTTTTATTTTTCCTTTCCTTTTCTTATTTCTTTCTCTTTTTTCATTTTCTTTTCTATTCCTTTCCTTTTTCTTTCCCAGCACTATATATATTAGTGCATAATACATACTTTCTCCGTCTCAAAATAAATGACTTAACTTTATACTAACTTTAATTAAGTCACTTATTTTAGGACAGAAGGAGTATATATAGAGAGTAACTATATTCTGATCCTAGATCACAATAATATTCGGATACAATGTCTTCCCGAACTGAACTAAAGAAACTACGGGTACAACCCGAAAAGAAAAAAAAAACCACCCCGCATCGTCGACCTCCACTCCGACCCCCATGATTCCCCAGACACCCCACGGGCCGCCACCCTCGGTAGCCCCGTGCACCACCCTTCCGGCAACCCCACGCGCCGCCGCCACCGGCCAACCCCGCACGCCACCGCCCCCAGAAACCCTGGGCGCCGCCGCCCACTAGAAACCCAGGCGCCTCCACCTCCTACCAGATCCCACCGGCGGAGCTAGCCACGGCAACCCCCCGTGTTCCTCCTCTCGCCGCCGCCCTGGAGAGGACCCTCCCATGCCCGTGCCATGGTGGAGCTCCCCAGCCCCAGTGACTCTTCTCCGCTCATGCCCTCCTTCCTCACCGAAGCTGATGCGGGCTGCCACCTCACCCCGTTGGCTTGAATTCCCTGCCCTCGCGTCGTCCTGTCCGGCCACATGGACCTTCTCATGAGGGCTACCTTGACCTTCCCGAAGGAAGGTTCATCCATGGAGCGGCCGCTCAAGCCGCTCCATCTCCGGCAAGGTGCACCATCCCTTCTTATGTTCACCCTTCCGATGATGCTCCACGCCACCATCGTCGTCACACCACTCCGGCCACCAGCACGCATAGGTTGTTCCCTGTTCCCGTTCCCAACGGGAATCTCATGGGAATGCTCCTCTCTGCCGGATGCTGATGGACTCAACCCTCGCGCATCTGCCGCAACAGTGAGAGCTAGTAGGCAACGGTGGCTCTTTCGCGTCGCATCCCACGCGGGCGGCTAGGAAGGGCTCAGCCGCCGCCGCCGCCTAGTTTCCCTCCAGCGCTCTTCTCCCCCTCCACCGCTGCCGATGAACGGCGCCGGGCAAAGCCTGTGCGTGCGACGGCGGCGGCAGAGGGTCTCTCCTCCCTCTCCCGGATCCACGGCGGCGCGGACGTCCTGATCCGAGGGGTTGCGGCCCTCCCGGCGGTGTGGCGGATCCCGGAGGCGGCGGGCTCGCGGCGGTGCACGGGCGCCCAGATCCATGGGTGTGGGTCTCCCGCAGCGTGCGGGATCCCGGCGGTGGCAGGATTGGTCGACGGCGGGCTTGGGCGATGGCGTCGTCCACGCAGTGCCGGAGTTCGTCGCTCGTGGCGGATCTTGCCACTCCGGCCATCGTGGACGAACCTGGACCTGGGGCGGCGGCCTCGTTAGGCATGGTGACATCGCCCTCGGCTGGCGACATTCGCGGGGGGTGGATGGACGACATCTTGACCATCTGGGTTGTGAGTTGCCGTGGATCTCCTCCACGTTGCAGGCCTTCTCCCGCTGCACTTGGTGGCTTACGATCGCGGTCGTCGACCCCGTGCGTTCGCTGGGGCTAGTAGAGGTGACATCGGACCGGAGGAAACTCTGGATGACTCGTTCACCCCGACGGTGGCGACGACCATGGTCGTTGTTCTCCTACTTGCAGGCGTCGTCGAGGTCCCTGCCCTCTACCCCGACCCCATGCCCGGGTGAAAACCCAAATCTCCTTAGATTGGGCGGCGGCGGCACTGTGTGTGTCGTACCCTTCTTGGAGGCGCCACCTGGGGCGTTTGGGTACTCGGTTAGAGGAACTACAGGCGGAGGGGATGGGATCAGTGGCAACAGGTGGTGTTCGCGACGGAGGAGCGGCGTGGCATCTGGCACGTCGACATCGGCGGGTCTCAGCGGCATGGAGCATCGGGGTCTCACCGGTGGGCGTGTGATAATGGACGAGCGCAGGATGATGGCGTTGTCTGGCGTCGTGGTGGACTCGACGGCAACTAGACCAGGCAAGGTAGATGCAGCAGTACAACACTGAAGATGGATTGGTGACAGGTGGCTGCGACGGCCTCATACCCGGCAGGCATCCTGGTTGAGGAGTGCGCCGGACTGGTAGGTGCCCCATACCCGGCAGGCGTCCTGATGGGACCTCAGGTCTTAGATGTTAGGTTTGGCTGCGATGTTTGTTTGGTATTAGGTCCAGACTATCAGCATCCCTTCATTAAATGGATAGGAGTAGCGACACATGTTGCCTGGACGGTGAGTTTGTATGGTCTTGGGTGAATAATTAATAAAATAGCTGCATGCATCGTCCAGATGCAGAGGCCGGGGTCCTCCTCCTTTTCTAAAAAAGAAGTAGGCAATGGTGGCCAAGTTGATCACTCTTGTTGCCGTCCTACGTCCCCGTGAAGCTGCATCAGTTCAATCCCATCACATTTCAGTTCAGTTTAACCTGGCCAGCCACATCAGTTCAATGTGTACTTTTGAAGAAATGGAGATGGCTGAATAATTAGTAACGAATCGATGGATCTCACAAATGGGAGGAAGCTACACCACTGAATTGTTCCACTAAGTTGAGCAAAAGAAAAGGAAGTTCACAACAAAACAACCTTCCTGTTGCTCATCGGTTCATGGAAAAATTTTGGTGGTATGCTTTGGCACGAACCTTAGTACTCACTAGATAGTTCAAGTTCAGCAAAGATTTCAGGTCAGTGAGATGTTGCAAGACAGTATGGGCCATTTCAGTTCAGGGAGATGTTCAACACTACTGAATTTTAGTTCAGGCTTTTGGGTTCTACCCTTGCTGCGCATGGGTTGTACTTCACGTTTACGTCAAGATCAGATACCATATGCGCAGTGCCTCGTGTGTGTGCGAGCTAGCTAATCATTCTGCTAAAAATATAGTGTTTGTTTCAGCTTGTACGTATAAACATAGATTTAGCCCATTCGATATACTACAATGCATTGTTTTGGTAATTCTACTTGTACATAAACAAAATATTTTTGTGTCTAATGGTGGCCGTAACATATACAGTTCTACCTAGAAAATTGTCGAATTGTGGCACATTTTGCTCAGCAGATACAGATACAGTGTTACCTGATGTTGTTTCTGTGAGCAGCCTGGTGTCTTGGTGGTGATGCAAATTCGCTTGGGAAGCTTGACATATCTGGGGGCTTGGGTGAAGAAAACAAGGATGCGCACCCGGTGCCGGTGCCGCGCCTGCCAGGTAACAGGGCGACCACCAAAAGCACCTGGATCTGTCCTCTTACGGTCTTCTCGCCGCCGCGGCACACCAACCCGCCGGACTAGCGCTGCCCCAACCGGGCATCCCCTCACCGCCGCAACCCTTCAGCTCGTGCACCTAGCGAGCATCACTGCAACCTCAACCTCCACCACCACTGAAGTTCGTCCTGTCTAGCGACTCCAGTTCGCTTCTTTTTATAGTTTCAATTCCTTGGTTGCATGCTATATTCGGTGGTGTTGATGTTGGTTGTAGGGGGAGGAAGTTGATGCATTAGTTTTGATACAGAGAAATCTTAGTGGTTCAAATGGGCGATTTGATTTTTTGCCACAACTTACATTGCACTTTGATAATTTGCCACTAGTTACATTGTAATTAATCATTTGCCACTCTTTAGTTTGGACTTTGGTCATTTGCCTTTTTGCCTCAAAAACAACCATTTCAATTGTAAGTGAAATTATATGCCTAAAAATAGTGACCAAACTACCCTTTGCACCTGTTTGACCCAAACCAAAGGGCTCCGACTCCAACTCGACCCGGCGGCTGCGGCGGCGATTTCGACGGTGGCCAGGGCAAACGACGGTAACATCCCCCAACTCCTCCCGCTCATCCCTTTCCCCCATCCCCGCCGTTGTTAGTCACTGTTCGCCGCATCCTCGTCCCTGCTGCTGGCCGCCGCCCCGTGATGCTGCCGCCACTGCTGCTTGTGTGCTCCTGCTGCCCATGATGCATGTTGTTGTTGTTCGTGCCCGACCGCTGCGTGCTCCTGTTGTTGGGACTGCAGTGCGTCGACGGGGACAAGCCAGCCACGAACGACAGCTTCTGGGAGAGGGAATGAGGGAGGTGGAGGGCGGAGCTCACGGCGTCGTGTGATGGGGATGCCTGATCCGGCATGGGAGGGCCTAGGAGCTCGAGCCCACGGCCGGATCCATCACAGGCGCATGTGGATGAGGATGTTGGCCAGCGGGTGGTGGCTCAATTTGGTCGGCATCGAGGGCGCGCCATGCATGGCGGAGAGCACTGGGTCAACGGCGACCTCGATCCGCATACGCGCGAAGGAGCAGCCAACCTGGACGGGGAGGAGCAGCCGAGGTCTTCATCGTGGATCCGGTGAGGGGCGCATCGGGGAGTAGCCCAGGTCGTCGTCGGCGACCAGAGGGGTTGCCGGCCAGGAAGGAAGGAGACAGGGGCTGGGGGTGGACGCTGGGTTCATCCCCTCAGTGACTTGGGATCGAGCTCGAGTCGCCGTCCAGTAGCCGCCGTCGTCTCCTGGCGTTTCTGCGCGTGTGAGAGGAAGGGGATAAGCCCGGGATGAGAACGAGCGACCGCCTCTCCCATTCGTGGTCAATGTGTGGGGCAGTGGTGTTTTGATAATTTTGTGTGGGACCCACCTGACAAAGGGCAAAAAATAAATGTTCCAACTAAAGAGTGGCAAATTATAAAATACAATCTAACTAGTGGCAAATTATTAAAGTGCAATGTAAGTTGTGGCAAAAAATCAAAAATCCCGGTTCAAATCCCCACTGCTTCCGCCATGGTTTCTTCTTTCTTGAACTGATTTGAAGTTTTCACGCCAGTAACATGTAGCAGCACGGCGAGGCCTCAAACAGCTGAAGCAGCAGCGGCCACCGTCTTGTTGAGAAGCTCACGTAGTGTGCCTGGAGAGATCACCGGAGGGCTGCACTTGAACTCTTGGCACAGTGTCAGGGTAGATACAAAGAAAACGACAATTATTTTAAGATACAGTAGAGAAACCTGTATCACTGGCGGAGCTAGACAAGATGTTTTGGGGGGGCTAAGCAGAATATAAAGATGTTTGGAGGGACCAGAAAACTACATTATCTTAATCTAACCCCTCTCAAAAAAAATCCCTGTGTATTTTTATCAAGGTTGAGGGGGCCATGGCACCTGCAGGAAGCAACATAGCTCCGCCGCTGACCTGTATGCTGGAAGTTCAAATAAGTGGAGCGGTGGTATGTTGTATAAAGCCGTGATTCTCACTACTAGAGACCACATATGGCGGAAAATGTTTGCTTCTACTAAAACTAGTAGAATGCCCGTGCGTTGCCACGAGCTTTTGAAATATTTTACTAGAGTTCTATAAACACAATGCATGTTAAAATTTACATGTAGAGAAAAGATAGCACATACACAATTGGGTAATAATTAAAGTCCACTTCACTTACAATGTAAACTAATAACATGTGACGCCCCCGATTCAATCGTACACTAATCATGCATGCAAACGTGTACGATCAAGATCAGGGACTCACGGGAAAATATCACAACAAAACTCTAAAAGTAAAATAAGTCATACAACTATCATATTACAAGCCAGTGACATCGAGGGCTCGAATACAAGTGCTCGATCATAGACGAGTCAGTGGAAGCAACAATATCTGAGTACAGACATAAGTTAAACAAGTTGCCATAAGATGGCTAGCACAAACTCGGATACAGATCGAAAGAGGCGCAGGCCTCCTGCCTGGGATCCTTCTAAACTACTCATGGTCGTCGTGAGCAGCCTGCACATAGTAGTAGGCACCTCCAGTGTAGTAGTCGTCGTCGACGGTGGCGTCTGGCTCCTGGGCTCCAACGTCTGGTTGCGGCATCCGAGAAGAAGAGGAAAACGGGGGGAAAGAGGGAGCAAAGCAACCGTGAGTACTCATCCAAAGTATTCGCAAGCAAAGATCTACAGTACATATGCATGGGTATATGTGTAAAGAGGCAATATCGGTGTACTAAACTGCAGAATGCCAGAATAATAGGGAGATAGCTTGTCCTATCGAAGACTACGCTTCTGGTAGCCTTCGTCTTGCAGCATATAGAAGAGAGTAGATTGAAGTCATCCAAGTAGCATCACATAGCATAATCCTACCCGGCGATCCTCCCCTCGTCGCCCTGTGAAAAAGCGATCACCGGATTGTCTGTGGAATTTGTCTGGGTGTGTTTTATTAAATACCCGGTTCTAGTTGTCATAAGGTCAAGGTACAACTCCGGGTCGTCCTTTTACCGAGGGACACGGCTATTCGAATAGATAAACCTCCCTGCAGGGGTGCACCACATCACCCAACATGCTCGATCCCATTTGACCGGACACACTTTCTTGGGTCATGCCCGGCCTCGGAAGATCAACACGTCGCAGCCCCACCTAGGCACAACAGAGAGGTCAGCACACCAATCTAAATCCTATGGCGCATGGGTCTGGGCCCATCGCCCATTGCACACCTGCATGTTGCGAGGGCGGCCAGAAGCAGACCTAGCCTCCCTAATACAAGAGCAGGCGTTCCAGTCCAATCCGGCGCGCGCCGCCTAGTCACTGACGTCACGAAGGCTTCGGCTGATACCACGACGTCGAGTGCCCATAACTGTTCCCGCGTAGTTGGTTAGTGCGTATAGGCCAGTAGCCAGACTCAGATCAAATACCAAGATCTCGTTAAGCGTGTTATTATGAAGTAACCGTGAACGCCGACCAGGGCCAGGCCCACCTCTCGCCTAGGTGGTCTCAACCTGCCCTGTCGCTCCGCCACAAAGTAACAGTCGGGGGCCGTCAGGAACCCAATCCCACCTCTACCGGGATGGAGCCACCTGTCCTTCCAGCCCCCACATCCGAATCACTTGCGGGTACTCAACGAGCTGACCCGACTTTAGTCACCATCTGTATAGTATATGTATGTATAGTATATACCCGTGATCACCTCCCGAGTGATCACGGCCCGATAATATAGCATGGCAGACTGACAAGAATGTAGGGCCACTAATGGTAAACTAGCATCCTATACTAAGCATTTAGGATTGCAGGTAAGGTATCAATAGATATAGCAACAATGACAGGCTATGCAACAAAATAGGATTAATCGAAACAGTAACATGCTACACTACTCTAATGCAAGCAGTAGAGGAAAGAATAGGCGATATCTGGTGATCAAGGGGGGGCTTGACTGGTTGCTCTGGCAAGTAGGACGGGTCGTCAACACCGTAGTCGAACTGGGGGTCACCGGCAGCCTCGAGGTCTACCGGAAAGAAGTAACGGAGGGGGAACACAATAAATAACAGAGCAATCAAAGCATCACAAAGCGTCACATGGCAATACGCGGTGCTAGATGTGACCTAACGCAGTAGGAGGTGATACCGGCGAAGGGGGGAAACATCCGAGAAAGTATTCGCGGTGTTTCGCGTTTTCGGACAGTTGAACCGGAGGTTAAATGTTGCACGTTCACTATGTGAGGGATGTGTGGCGGACGAACGGGCTGCGTATTCGGATTCATCTCATCGTTCTGAGCAACTTTCATGTACAAAGTATTTTCATCCGAGTTACGGTTTATTTTATATTATTTTTAAAGTTTTAATTCATTTTTTATATTGACAGAATTAATTTAATTATAAATTGTAATTATGATGTCAGCATGATGTCAGCATGATGTCATCAGTCAACCATCTGTTGACTGGGTCAACAGACGTGTGGGACCTGTTCGCCATTGACTCAGACTAACTAAACAAGATTTATTAATTAGTTAATTAGGTTAACTAAATTTCATTAGTTTAATTAAAAGTAATTAATTAAGTTAATTAATTATTTAACTAACTAACTATTTATTTTAATCTTTTTTATAGACGTTCTGGGGCTGGGCCCCACTTGTCATAGGGCCAGTGGGCCTTAGCGGGTTCGGGCGTTGCGGGCGCCGCCCTAACAGGCGCAGCGGGCGTCAGCCCGTTTTGGCGCCTGCCCAAGCCAGTGGAGGCGCCGGGCGTCGGCGGCTGCGGCGAGGTGCGTCGGGCAGGAGGCGGCAGTCTGGGGGTGCACTAGGTGAGGTCATGGCCCCGCGGGGGCGCCGGCGCGCGGCAACAAAGGCTGGTGTGGGCGCGAGCGCGCGATGTCGGCCACGGTCGGGCGCGGCCAAGCGCGGTCCAGGGCGTGCAGGAGCTCGATGGTGGACGCGCGCGGATGCAGGTGGCCGCGGGCGGCTTCGGGGTGGGGTCAGGCGCATCCACGATGCGGCGAGCGCAGAAGTCGATAGCACCGGGCGGGAGTCGCGGTGGTCGCACGCCGGTGCAGGACGGTGTGCGAGCGAGGGGAAGGGGAGGCCGAGGGCCTCACCGTAGTTGTAGGGTATGCGGCAGCGGGTGTCGAGGAGGTCGACGGGGACGACGACGATGTGGAGGAGGCAGACCGGTGGGGAGGAGGAAGCAGGCCGTCGAGGGAGCTCCGGCGACTGGCGGCGGGGTGACGGCGCCTGCGACGGCGTCGAGAGGCGGGGGCGGAGCCGGGCTGGGCGCGCGTGCTCGACGGGACGGACCCGGGAGCGGCAGCACGCTACGCCGGCATGGGCGAGGCCAGCACAGGGCGACCGATGCAGTGAGCGGTGGCAGGCGCGGTCGTGGGGCGGTAGGCGACGCGGTCGGCACGGCGAGGGGCGCCGATGCGTGATCCAATCTGGATCGGGGGAAGCAGAGGGAGGAGTGGGGAAAGTGGGGTGGGTGGCTAGGGTTTTTCCCCAGTGGGGTGGATATGAGGGAGGGTGTGAGGTACGGCTGGGCCCGCCTGGCGGCCCGATGGCCTGCTGGGTTGTGGCCTAGTGGGGGGAAGGGGGTTTCCTTTTTTTTTAGTTTAGTTTTTCTTTTCTTATTCTTTTCCCATTTTCTGTTTTATTTATTTTAGAGCATCATAGCATTTTCTAAATATGGGTTTTCTTCACTATAATTACCTATGTAATATTTGGCACAATCCGGACATTTTAGTTTCATTGTTTGAAAACTTTTATTTTTTGTCAATATTTTAAATTTGAATTTTAATCGTTTTGAACTAACGCGAGTTTATCAACCGTAACCGAGGTGACGTGGCATCATTAGCAGAGGTTCACTGTAGCTTAAGTATCCAGGTGTTACAATTCTACTCCACTACAAGAAATCTCGTCCCGAGATTTAAGAGGGGAGTAAGGGGGAAGAATAGGTTATGAAATTCTAACGATTCTTCTTGGTCTTGGTTGCTCTTCTCGAAGAGGTCGATCCATTACATTGAATTCTTCATTTTTCTGCTTCGAGTCCTCATGATGAAGTCGGCATCCTTTCTTCGGGAACTCCATCATACTTATGAAAGAATAAAGGGTGGTTATTCCGGAAGAACGGACCTCTGCAAGGTTGACTACCTGGTAGCTAACATCGGGGAAGGTGGCGGAAAGTAACTCTCGAACTGAGACTTAAGAAAATTTCGAGAGCAAAGTAAGAAGGAACTATGAGAAGTTTAAGTGGGTAGGCAATTTTTCGATGCCTGAGCAAAGTGTGAAATGGTCTAGAGCAACGACAATAAGTATTGCGTCTGATACCAAAGTAGATTACTAGGAAGATGACCCATGAATTACGCACGAAATCAAGCGCGAGGAATTACTATGGAAACAGGGGGTGTACAGGAGAGTCAGGTTTCGATCCTGTGGAATTGTGGGTTATGGGCCCACCATGTTGGTTAAAAGTAGGAAGGGCGGAGACGTCTTGCGTGATCATGCAAGCAAGGTATGTGAGAGGGTAGCCTGTCGATTATGTCGGCAACAACGTCGGTACCAAGGGCGAGAGACGAAGAGAACCATTTTCCTGCTCGTTGAATCGAGGCGAGCCAATAGGCACAGTTCTCATCCATCGGTGGTTACCGGAATGTCATCAACAATAGTAACAGGTTCTTACTGACAGAGTTGTACAATGAGATGCTTACCTAAGTAGGGGGTTATCACTGCTCAGTTAAGTCAGATTACAAGAAAGGTTAAACAAAACAATGGAAAGGAAATACGATTATTAGATCAAACAAAACAATGGAAAGGAAAATGTGTTTAAACACATATTTTAGGGGTATATCCTTCCCAAGGACAAGCAGAGCATGATAACCATGACAGGATATTAAGTAGAAAACCCGTTAGGAAAGGTTAGAGAAATTTCATGACATTACCCATACAACGATGTTTGGATAATTTGATTAAGAAAATTTAGCATTGTGCTTCAAGTGTTCTTATTGATGATAGGAGTACCACATACATGCTTCGAGATAACATTGACATGGTCTTTAAGCAAAGTTCGGACTTTGGACACACAAAGCATCCATCAGGAACAACTCATAGAATAAGTCTTATGATTTCCTCATGAAAGAATGGTTAACCTTGGTAAAAAGAAATTATAATAGTAGGTCCTCCGGCCAGGTGTGTTAGGCATGACATCATATTACCGGGTCATCAAAGGACCAACATCATAACTCCTGGAAAGTTGCCCCAACCATCATATCTGACTGAGATTCAGATCCGATTGGTGTCATGATACCTCAGACTCGGGATGTCCGAGAAGAAAAGGTGCAACACAAATCGACGAAATGACATTGCAAGATTCTCGGGAAATGAACTATGGGAGCGGGTTTCTGAAACAATAGTTCATCATTAAACCAAGGAGAGGATGAGGAGGTGGCTGATGGGCTCAGCGACAATTCATCGAGAATTCCAAAAGGATGGATTTCCACAATAATGTGAACAAGAAGATGACACTTGTCAATTCAAATGATATAATGTTGTATGCTCGAGGAAAAACATGCACCATCAATCACTAGTTGAAAAGTGTGCCCGAAATATGACCTTAGGCAGCAAGATCAATGTTAGAGTGATGATTCAATAACCAACAGTCTAAGAGCGAACTGTCGATCGTTAACTTCAAAGCAATAGGGTTGCTAGAAGTACATAACTCAAACAACATCGTTAGCATATTGGTATCCTGGTTAAAAAACAACACGGGGACCAAGGAAGAATGGTGATGGTGAGTATCATCATATCAAGAATTTCTAAGAGGTGGAGCAATCCCCACAACATTCTCGACAAAAAAGACAGTAATACTTCAAGGCAGAACACAACATTAGCTGGAGAGCAGGTTGTATTCATAATGTGGACAAGCTCGCGATGAAAGGAAGTCAAGGGTGTTGTCGATGATAATAAAAATCGTCGAGGGCAAGGAGGGTATTTCTCATCATGAACACAGTTGGCATCTTTTTGAAGGTGATCTGACACATTTGTCGGGAGGTTCCAAGAGGATGCAATCAAACAACAATGGCAACAAGCAAGGGAATGACAAAGTGGCAAGTTATAGGATCAATATATAAGATGCAAGCTCGGAACCAAAGTTGCCTTTCAAGACAAGCAACATGATGTTGAAAGCTCGACGTAAGTCGTGCTCACACACTGAAGAATTCATGCACCAGAGAAGGACGAGGTAGCATAGTCAAAGGTAGCAAGACCAGGACGCAGCCGATAGTCTAGAATGACCAGATTGAGTTCAGAATTTCCTAGTAAAAATACTAGGGGTATTTGATTTGTAGCACGAATAATTTCACTAGTCGGTGTCCTCGGTTGACAACAACCCAGAACCTGTAGAGTGATTACGACAAGGAAATGACATTACTTCAACAAAGTTAGTAAGATGTGGTGCAATGGCAAGACATCTTCGAGATACCAGGGGGTAATACTCGAAGGTAGAACATGATAGAAGTAGAACCGGGTCATTGACCTATGACAATAGATACTTCAACCTTGCCAAAAATAGACGAGGCACTGGAATGAATTCCCATCAGATATATCAGATCAGGACAGCATGGTCGGAACCATAACTGTAAGGAATCAATCCAAGAATACCGAAAGAATCATACAGCTGGATAATCATTTTGCAAGAAGCTTCCGAGATGGTCTACATCATTTTCATGGGCATGAACACAAAGTTCAAGGTCGACTCCCACTTCTTTAATGCATATCATTTCGTTCACCTCTCGCTTTGATATAACTGTAGTGTTGGAATTTTATCTGGTAGAACACCAGAAGAGTATGACTTGTGAAAACTTTCGGGTTCTCACGGATTTGGGGAAGGCATAGGTTCAACCCATCGGGCATCTTAGTAACATATACCACAAGTTTCAAGAGTAAATACACAAGCTCGAAAGTAGAGCATGGTTGGCCAAGCAGAGGATACAATTTACCAAAGGCATTATATACCCATGGAAAGGCTCACAAGGTTATTGAATATGAAGGACGATGTTGGATGAAATCCAACAATGGATCGGGCGATCCACAACGGAGCTGATGTGAGTATCGGTACTCAATCAGAGGAAGAAAGAATGCACGGGCATCAGATTATAGAACATCCAAATAATTCGATGCTTAGATAACAAAGGAATTATGATTTCCAAAACACGAGAAGAAAGAATGCTCTGATCAAGGATGTATAATTTGGATAGACCAGAGGCACAATTGACGACAAATAGTTTGGTCCAGAACCAGCTCATGTTCAGAATGACGTCTGAGCCGAAAGATAATCTAGAAGGGTCAATTGATGATTGTGTGCATTCGCACACATGTTGAATCAATATGATCAAAATGACAGTGTTGAAAGATACTAGTGAATATTGCTAGTGATATGGGAGCATCCATAATGTAAGCATACAAGTATTTGCAGAGCAATAGTTTGAAGAGGATGCTCAGAAGGTCGGATAGTATTTCAGAGTATCTTATGAAGCATACGAACAACTGGGGATGAACGGATACTCAATAAGTGCGAGGAATTTTCAGTAGGGGTATTCATGTGGTAAAGAACTGCAACACAGTAAGCTTAAAGGATTTTCGGAACAACGGAGTGCAATTTAAGGCATCTTGTAAAGAGCAACTGAGGATGAAGGTATGAACGACAATTGTAGGTAGTTATCCATAAGGGTATATCGGTGGTAGGGGATTGTAAAGTCGATGGGCACAAGGGTCTCGGAAAAACCTCGAAGAGTGTCTTTGGAATCTTCTAGTGCAGCAAGCGATCATCTGGAGTGAGGGGCTCTCCGGGAGAAAGTATTTTGGAGAACCTAAAGTTAGTCTTTTTAGCAATATCATTTAACCCGAATAGAGGAAAGATTAGAGTCCCAGAGTATAGGCCGAGAAATAAAATATCCTAATACCACCCAATGGCGACGTGGGTCCGTAAGACACACAGCCATGTTAGTAAAAGTTTTGCAATGACTAGACTCAACTTCGGCCAAGGAGTTTGGAAGTGTGATTCCTACAGGCAGTCGGCTCTGATACCAACTTGTGACGCCCCCGATTCAATCGTACACTAATCATGCACGTAAACGTGTACGATCAAGATCAGGGACTCACGGGAAGATATCACAACATAACTCTAAAAGTAAAATAAGTCATACAAGCATCATATTACAAGCCAGGGGCCTCGAGGGGTCGAATACAAGTGCTCGATCATAGATGAGTCAGCGGAAGCAACAATATCTGAGTACAGACATAAGTTAAACAAGTTGCCATAAGATGGCTAGCACAAACTGGGATACAAATCGAAAGAGGCGCAGGCCTCCTGCCTGAGATCCTCCTAAACTACTCCCGGTCGTCGTCAGCAGCCTGCACGTAGTAGTAGG
Source organism: Triticum aestivum (assembly GCF_018294505.1). Lineage (NCBI taxonomy): Eukaryota > Viridiplantae > Streptophyta > Magnoliopsida > Poales > Poaceae > Triticum > Triticum aestivum. The sequence goes on from NC_057810.1 coordinate 394,922,432, forward strand.
CACCTCCAGTGTAGTAGTCGTCGTCAACGGTGGCGTCTGGCTCTTGGTCTCCAACGTTTGGTTGCGGTCTAGAAGAAGAGGAAAACGGGGGAAAAGAGGGAGCAAAGCAACCGTGAGTACTCATCCAAAGTACTCGCAAGCAAGGATCTACACTACAGATGCATGGGTATATGTGTAAAGAGGCAATATCGGTGTACTGAACTGCAGAATGCCAGAATAATAGGGGGATAGCTAGTCCTATCGAAGACTACGCTTCTGGCAGCCTCCGTCTTGCAGCATATAGAAGAGAGTAGATTGAAGTCCTCCAAGTAGCATCGCCTAGCATAATCCTACCCGGCGATCCTCCCCTCGCCGCCCTGTGGAAAAGCGATCACCGGGTTGTCTGTGGAACTTGTCTGGGTGTGTTTTATTAAGTACCCGGTTCTAGTTGTCATAAGGTCAAGGTACAACTCCAGGTCGTCCTTTTACCGAGGGACACGGCTATTCGAATAGATAAACTTCCCTGCAGGGGTGCACCACATTGTTGGAAATATGCCCTAGAGGCAATAATAAAAGTATTATTATATTTCATTGTTCATGATAATTGTCTTGTACTCATGCTATAACTGTATTATCCGGAAATCGTAATACACGTGTGAATACTTAGACCACACAATGTCCCTGGTAAGCCTCTAGTTGACCAGCTCGTTGTGATCAACAGATAGTCATGGTTTCCTGACTATGGACATTGGATGTCGTTGATAACGAGATCACATCATTAGGAGAATGATGTGATGGACAAGACCCAATCCTAAGCATAGCATAAAAGATCGTGTAGTTCGTTTTGCTAGAGCTTTGCAAGTGTCAAGTATCTCTTCCTTCGACCATGAGATCGTGTAACTCCCGGATACCGTAAGAATGCCTTGGGTATACCAAACGTCACAACGTAACTGGGTGACTATAAAGGTGCATTACAGGTATCTCCGAAAGTAGCTGTTGGGTTGACACGGATCGAGACTGGGATTTGTCACTCCGTATGACGGAGAGGTATCTCTGGGCCCACTCGGTAATGCATCATCATATTGAGCTCAATGTGACCAAGGTGTTGGACACGGGATCATGCATTACGGTACGAGTAAAGTGACTTGCCGGTAACGAGACTGAACAAGGTATTGGGATACCGACGATCGAGTCTCGGGCAAGTAACGTACCGATTGACAAAGAGAATTGCATACAGGGTTTGATCGAATCCTCGACATAGTGGTTCATCCGATGACAACATCGAGGAGCATGTGGGAGCCATCATGGGTATCCAGATCCCGCTGATGGTTATTGACTGAGAGAGTCTCGGTCATGTCTGCATGTCTCCCGAACCCGTAGGGTCTACACACTTAAGGTTCAGTTACGCTAGGGTTATAGGGATATGTATATGCAGTAACCCGAATGTTGTTCGGAGTCCCGGATGAGATCCCGGACGTCACGAGGAGTTCCGGAATGGTCCGGAGGTAAAGATTTATATATGGGAAGTCCTGTTTCGGGCATCGGGACAAGTTTCGGGGTTATCGGTATTGTACCGGGACCACCGGAAGGGTCCCGGGGGTCCACCGGGTGGGTCCACCTGTCCCGGGGGGCCACATGGGCTGTGTGGGGGTGCGCCTTGGCCTAATGGGCCAAGGGCACCAGCCCCCACATAGGCCCATGCGCCTAGGGTTCAAGGGGGGCAAGAGTCCTAGGAGGGTAAGGCACCTCCTAGGTGCCTTGGGGGAGGGAAAACCCCCCTTGGCCGCCGCACCCCCTAGGAGATTTGATCTCCTAGGGCCGGCCACCCCCCCTTGGCACCCCTATATATAGTGGGGGAGAGGAGGGACTTCATACCTGAACGCCCTGGCCTTTGGTTGCCTCCTTCTCCCTCCCCAACACCTCCTCCACCTCCATAGTGCTTAGCGAAGCTCTGCCGGAGTACTGCAGCTCCATCAACACCACGCCGTCGTGCTGCTGCTGGTGCCATCTCCCTCAACCTCTCCTCCCTTCCTTGCTGGATCAAGAAGGAGGAGACGTGGCTGTTCCGTACGTGTGTTGAACGCGGAGGTGCCGTCCGTTCGGCGCAGGTCATCGGTGATTTGGATCACGTCGAGTACGACTACATCATCACCTTGCAAGCTTCCGCACGCGATCTACAAGTGGTATGTAGATGCAAACTCTCTCCCTAGACTCGTTGCTTAGATGAACTCATAGATGGATCTTGGTGAAACCGTAGGAAAAATTTTAATTTTCTGCAACGTTCCCCAACACACATAACCCAACATCCTCGATCCCATTTGGCCGGACACACTTTCCTGGGTCATGCCCGACCTCGGAAGATCAATACGTCGCAGCCCCACCTAGGCACAACAGAGAGGTCAGCACGCCGGTCTAAATCCTATGGCGTAGGGGTCTGGTCCCATCGCCCATTGCACACCTGCACGTTGCAAGGGCGACCGGAAGCAAACCTAGCCTCCCTAATACAAGAGCAGGTGTTCCAGTCCAATCCGGCGCGCGCCGCTCAGTCGCTGACGTCACGAAGGCTTCGGCTGATACCACGACGTCGAGTGCCCATAACTGTTCCCGCGTAGTTGGTTAATGCGTATAGGCTAGTGGCCAGACTCAGATCAAATACCAAGATCTCGTTAAGCGTGTTATTATGAAGTAACCGCGAACGCCGACCAGGGCCAGGCCCACCTCTCGCCTAGGTGGTCTCAACCTGCCCTGTCGCTCTGCCACATAGTAACAGTCGGGGGCCGTCAGGAACCCAATCCCACCTCTACCGGGATGGAGCCACCTGTCCTTCCAGCCCCCACATCCGAATCACTTGCGGGTACTCAATGAGCTGACCCGACTTTAGTCACCATCTGTATAGTATATGTATGTATAGTATATACCCGTGATCACCTCTCAAGTGATCACGGCCCAATAATATAGCATGGCAGACTGACAAGAATGTAGGGCCACTAATGGTAAACTAGCATCCTATACTAAGCATTTAGGATTGTAGGTAAGGTATCAACAGATGTAGCAACAATGACAGGCTATGCAACAAAATAGGATTAATCGAAACAGTAACATGCTACACTACTCTAATGCAAGCAGTAGAGGGAAGAATAGGCGATATCTGGTGATCAAGGGGGGGGCTTGCCTGGTTGCTCTGGCAAGTAGGACGGGTCGTCAACACCGTAGTCGAACTGGGGGTCACCGGCAGCCTCGAGGTCTACCGAAAAGAAGTAACGGAGGGGGAACACAATAAATAACAGAGCAATCAAAGCATCACAAAGCGTAACATGGCAATACGCGGGGCTAGATGTGACCTAACGCAGTAGGAGGTGATACCGGCGAAGGGGGGAAACATCCGGGAAAGTATTCCCGGTGTTTCGCCTTTTCGGACAGTTGAACCGGAGGTTAAATGTTGCACGTTTGCTATGCTAGGGATGTGTGGTGGACGAAAGGGCTGCGTATTTAGATTTGTCTCGTCGTTCTGAGCAACTTTCATGTACAAAGTATTTTCATCCGAGTTACGGTTTATTTTATATTAATTCTTAAAGTTTTAATTCATTTTTTATATTAACATAATTAATTTAATTATAAATTGTAATTATGATGTCAGCGTGATGTTAGCATGATGTCATCAGTCAACCATCTGTTGACTGGGTCAACAGACGTGTGGGACCCGTTCGCCATTGACTCAGACTAACTAAACATGATTTATTAATTAGTTAATTAGGTTAACTAAGTTTCATTAGTTTAATTAAAAGTAATTAATTAAGTTAATTAATTAATTAACTAACTAATTATTTATTTTCATATTTTTTACAGACGTTCTGAGGCTGGGCCCCACTTGTCATAGGGCCAGTGGGCCTTAGCGGGTGCGGGCGTTGCGGGCGCCTCTCGAACAGGCGCAACGGGCGTCAGCTCGTTTTGGCGCCTGCCCAAGCCAGTGGAGGCGCCGAGGTGCGTCGGGCAGGAGGCGGCAGTCCGGGGGTGCACTAGGCGAGGTCATGGCCTCGCGGGGGCGCCGGCGCACGGCAGCAGAGGCCGGTGTGGGCGCGAGCGCGCGCTGTCGGCCACGGTCGGACGCGGCCAAGCGCGGTCCAGGGCGTGCAGGAGCTCGACCGTGGACGCGCGCTGATGCATGTGGCCGCAGGCGGCTTCAGGGTGGGGTCAGGTGCATCCATGATGCGGCGAGGTAGAAGTCGATGGCAGCGGGCGGGAGTCGCGGTGGTCGCACGCCGGTGCAGGACGGTGTGCGAGCGAGGGGAAGGAGAGGCCGAGGGCCTCACCGTAGTTGTAGGGTACGGGGCAGCGGGTGTTGAGGAGGTCGACGGGGACGACAGCGACGTGGAGGAGACACACCGGTGGGGAGGAGGAAGCAGGACGTCGAGGGAGCTCCGGCGACTGGCGGCGGGGTGATGGCGCCTGCGACGACGTCGAGAGGCGGGGGCGGAGCCGGGCTGGGCGCGCGTGCTCGACGGGACGGACCCGGGAGCGGCAGCACACTAGGCCGGCATGGGCGAGGCCAGCACAGGCCGACCGATGCAGCGAGCGGTGGTGGGCGCGGTCATGGGGCGGTAGGCGACGCGGTCGGCACGATGAGGGGTGCCGACGCCCGATCCAATCTGGATCGGGGAAAGCAGAGGGAGGAGTGGGGAAAGTGGGGTGGGTGGTTAGGGTTTTCCCCTAGTGGGGTGGATATGGGGGAGGGTGTGGGGCGCGGCTGGGCCGGCCTGGCGGCCCGATGGCCTGCTGGGTCGTGGCCCAGTGGGGGGATGGGGGTTTCCTTTTCTTTTTTTTGTTTTGTTTTTTGTTTTTATTCTTTTTCCATTTTCTGTTTTATTTATTTTAGAGCATCGTAGCATTTTCTAAATATGGGTTTTCTTCACTATAATTACCTATGTAATATTTGGCACAATCCGGACATTTTAGTTTCATTGTTTGAAATTTTTTATTGTTTGTCAATATTTTAAATTTGAATTTTAATCGTTTTGAACTAACGCGAGTTTATCAACCGTAACCGAGGTGACGTGGCATCATTAGTAGAGGTTCACTGTAGTTTAAGTATTCGGGTGTCACATAACGAAAAGGCAATTTAACAATGTATACATATAATTAAGGATAGTAAAACTGAGCCTCTTTCCTGCCCTCTCACGCCTCCTACCTTCTGGTCCGTTCGATCTCGATTTCTGGCCGTCATCTGCTGTTGAATCCTCGTTTCAGGCGAAGCTACCGCGACTTGGGCCGGCTGTCCATGAAACAGTTACTCCGATAGAAAAATCGAAGATTTCTAGTTAACTGGGCCATCTAACCGGCCCATCTAACCACTCCCGCAGAAAAAAAACCCCGGAGAAATTGCTCGCTCCCCTCCCGACCTCTCCTCTCCATCGCGACCTTGGAAGAAAAAAGAGAATCGCCGCATTTCATTCGACCCCTCCGTTTCATCTTCTTTCTCGCGATCTTTGGGGCGAGACCCTCGCCACGCTTTTGCGGCGGCGCCGCCCTTGCAATGCAACGGCGCTGCGGGTCAAGGCGCGCCGTCGACCCCCGTCCGCCGTGCCGGCAACCGCGCCCCGGCCACCGCTCCTTCCTCTGCTCCGGCCTCCGGCGTTCCGCTTCCCCTATGGCGCGAAGGAAGTGAGGGTTCACAGTCGCCCACTCGCTCCTCGCCTGCGCCCATCATGCGTAGAGCCGGTGAGGGGTCCGTCGGCGGGCACAACGTGGTAGGAGGACTTGGGATCTGCCAGCATCCAGGAGAAATCCTCTTGCTCTCCCAGTTCGTCTCTTCCACGCGATTGCCGGCGACCGGCGCTTTCATCAGTACACGAGTTGAGGTGAGCTGAGAGGATACTCCAATATTGATCTAGATGATGCCGCACTCAACCCGTTGGTTTGCTAATTTCACTCCGCTCCCGCGATGGCCGCCACCTGTTCGATAGAATGCACAACATGGCTGCAGCGAGTGGCAGACACAATTTCCGCGACCTCTGCGACGAGCTCCTATGGCGTGTGTTGTCCTTCCTTCCACAGGACGATGCCCTGCAGGCCTGTGTGCCACCCGGTGGCGCAACCTCTATAGGGGCGACCAACCTGCTCCTCGTTTTGAACAGTTGGTGAAGCTGGTCAACCTGTACAATTTCTATTTTTGGGTGAAGTTGGTACCGACTGGGAGTCTGGTAGTTCTTGCAGATTTTACTTCTATCCAGGTACTCCCTCCGTTCGGAATTACTTGTCTCGGAAATGGACATATCTAAAACTAAAATACGTCTAGATACATCCATTTTCGCGACAAGTAATTCTGAACGGAGGGAGTAGTTAGAACTTCTATTTACAAACCTTGAGCTGATGCAGATGATGCAATGTTGTTTCCCGTAACTCTACTTTGGTCCAACCATGTTCGGCAAGATGCCCTGACTTTACTTCTTTTGGTGTTCTTTAGCCAGTATAGACTCTGGATTGTGATAAGAGATCAATTGTCCAGGCTGTTCTGACAAACATATTTTATTACTGGGGCAGTATTATAAGCTATTAATTATGCTTTTAAAAGTTAATTTCATTCATCTGCGAAAGTAGTATAGCATGTAACCTTGGAGGGGTTGAACTAGATACCAATCCAAGCAGGCCGCAACGAAGATAATATAGTTTTTGGTCTTTTCTATTACCATTTTAGTTCAGATTACTTCCAAAACATTGCATGGATTTTTGCACATATTGGATACTTTATTTCTGTAATTTCATGCTGTTTAATTACATGTAAGTTGTGTGCTCTATTTAATTAGGTGTTTGTCTTTTGGCTTGCTACATAGTATGATTTTAGCTAATAAAATGTACACATCTTCGCAGGGACTGTAGCAAGACATATCGGAAGATCATAATTCAATCTAAGATGTCGTCCGAAATCAAAGATGATCCATTTATAATTTGATGTCGAAATTATTATGATGATCATTCATGTGGGATGCACATATGCATGATTTTCTTCTTATAAAGCAATTCTTTTGGAACTTAGATTTAGTAATTACTTGACACATGAAGTGTGTAGTAGGCCACTCACAAAAGGCATAGTTTCCATCCAGCCGGTTTGGCGGATTTGAATTGATGTTTCGTCAATTCCTGAATTTGCTACTCTCCTACATAGTCTTGTTCATGTAACTCCCATTAGTTCACCGAGTGAAGTTTAGGGATTGCTTTTGTTCAAAGCTATTAACTCTTAAATGTATTTTTGAGTATGTATATAGTACCATAGTGAGTGGCGAGTATAAGTTAAAGCAAGAGCCTATAATTTGTCAACCGAAAATGTTAACACCCACACGTGTGGGCGTTCACCATATCGACCACACGCATCCATCATCGTTCAATACTATACGCACGAACCTTGGCACAATCTGGCCGATTTTCTGTGCCATGTAGGACAAGGCGCGTGTGTGGTGTGTGACATAGTTCGCCCGCACGTTGGTTGCCCCCCCCCCCCCCCCCCCGCGGTCAGCGGTTGCCACTCGGGGGCGTGCGGTGGAACTGCTATGCGCCCACACGCCACGTGCCGACTGTGGTTGACGTCAAACACGTCGCGCACTTCGCCCCCCTCCCCCTCAGGGTTCCATTTACTCATCCCCGCAGTTACTCGCACAACCCACTTCGCATTTCAAACCATTGGAGGAGAAGACGAGGGGAGAAGGCGACGGCGGAGGCGGAAGAGTCGATGGTGTTTGCGGCCGTCGGTGGTGCTCGCCAGACCGGAGCGGCTTCGCCGGAGCGCCTGCAGATTGAAGGTAATGCTCACTCCCACTCTCACAATCCTTGCCTGCATTTCCCCCCCTTCCCTTCCTGTTCGATGCTTCGCTCGAGATTCGTAGAGATTCAGGCGATTTGGCGATGCGTCGGCGTTCCTGCCGGCGGCGGAGTCCTGTGCTTGCCGTTTTTGGTGGAACTGGGCAGTTTCGTTGCCGCCGTGGTGGCGGTCTCGCCGGTGTGGTTCTGCCTGTCCGGAGACACACATTGGTTATGCCTTGGGATTGGGCCGTTGTTTTCCGGTCTGATAGTTGCGCATTGGTTTGAATTGGTATTTGCGATCAGTTCAGTGAGAATTTTGGGGTTGAATTTCAAGTCATTATAGTTGCCATTGAACCCTAGATCTAGTTAGTTGTTTTTCAAACTGCAGTATGAAGGCAAACGTGGTAGTTTGAGTAACTGTCATGACTGTATGGCAACTAATTTCCTGAATGACTGTAATAGTTGCCACAAACATGCTTTCCCATGCGGCAACCAATTTATTGAATGACTGTGATAGTTGCCACAAACATGCTTTTCCATGTGGCAACTAATTTTCTGAATTACTGTGATAGTTGCCACAAACATGCTTTTCCATGTGGCAACTAATTTTCCTGAATGTTGTGATAGTTGCCACACTGTATGAATGGTAAAAGTGTAGTAAATCGGTAGTCACTGCAGTTTCAGCAACCAACTGCACTGGATGGCAACTAATCTGCACATCAACTGTGTCTGTTTGCCACATGGATAGTATATTCTTGTGGCAAATAGAATGTGAACACACTGTGGTTGTTGCCATGTTATAGAAAGGATACTGTGGCAAATTGGCTGCATAACATGGCAACTAATTTGCACATCAATTGTGTCTAATGCCATACATATGCTTTCCATGTGGCAAGTATTTTGTCTGAACACAGCATGTCTGTTGCCATGTTACAGTCAGTATAATGTGGCAAATTCATTGTACGGCAGACGTAATTTTCGTGTTTTCCCATGATGACTTGTGATATCTGAACACACTGTGGCAATTTCAGGTTGTTCATTGGATGTTTTTCATCGCTTTTTTGTATTATGTGTTGCATTTTAACATGGCAATTTCAACCTAGCACATTTTTTCCACTGAACACATGACAAGTCATTATTATATTAGGACAGGGTGTGAGCTGCCACATCTTAGGTTTTGTGCAGTGGAGGATTTTGTGACTTTCTTTCGTACTATCTTGTGCTAACATGGAAACTTCAACATTTTCTTTTTAAGTGCATTTACGATCTGTTCGCTTTTTTCCAAATGTAACCAATCTGCTTAATTGCCACATTTATGTTTTCGACAATCATATGGGGGGTGCGTGCATGTTCATGTGATATTTTGCATTCACTAGTTGACATTTTTCACTCGAACCCATACGGCAAGGACATTCTGTTATGTGGCAACTGCTTACTTCCTGCATTTTCATTTCCACCGTGACAATTTGGTCTGTTCTTACCTCAGCAAAATGGCTCGCGGTGATCATCAAAACGATGATGATGATTTCATGGATCCATCACAGCAGAATCGGGCAACTGGACGGAGAAAAGAGGGTGATGAGGTAACTGTCCACACACCCTCCTCCTCTTGCATATGTTATTGGTTGCCACCTCGAGCTTGCAGTCGTCTGTCATGAACTAAAATTTCATGATAGTGCAAACATGGCAACAACTGATCATTTTTGTCTATTTTTTGCAGAAGAAGAAACATATTCGCAATAGAGCCTCCCAAGAACGACTGACTTCATTGACTGACAGATTTACCAACGATCAGAAGGGAGCTGCTGCTAAGATGGGTATGCAGGCTCTGATGATTGTTCGCTGCACGAATCTTGTCAATCCTATATGCGATTGGCTTGGTGAGATTTACGACCCCGCCTCCAGGGAATTTGTGATTCCGGAACATGGAAGACTGCTGTTGAACGAGGAATCTGTGTTCTGCACTTTGGGTGTGCCTCGTGGACAAATCAAAGTCCCGTATGAGGTCAATAACAAGATCGAGGAAGCGCCGTTCCCCCGTTTGTTTTCTGGATTGGAATCCATGCCGAACACGTCTGTACTGGCAGATTCGCTGCAGGCCATGACAACCCATGCGAGGTTTTTAAGATGAAACTACTCATGTACCTCATCTCAGCTGTTTTCGCGCCGACCAATTCTCTTCGCCCAAGCAACAAATGCTTCCCCATCCTGGTGAATGATCTATCTTTACTACATTATTTTCCATCAATCTTTTGGCTCCGGTTGAAGGAAATATGCCCTAGAGGCAATAATAAAGTTATTATTTATTTCCTCATATCATGATAAATGTTTATTATTCACGCTAGAATTGTATTAACCGGAAACATGATACATGTGTGAATACATAGACAAACATATAGGCACTAGTATGCCTCTACTTGACTAGCTCGTTTATCAAAGATGGTTATGTTTCCTAGCCATGGACAAAAGAGTTGTCATTTGATTAACGGGATCACATCATTAGAAGAATGATGTGATTGACATGACCCATTCCGTTAGCCTAGCACTTGATCGTTTAGTATGTTGCTATTGCTTTCTTCATAACCTATACATGTTCTTGTAACTATGAGATTATGCAACTCCCGTTTACCGGAGGAACACTTTGGGTACTACCAAACGTCACAACGTAACTGGGTGATTATAAATGAGTACTACAGGTGTCTCCAAAGGTACATGTTGGGTTGGCATATTTCGAGATTAGGTTTTGTCACTCCGATTGTCGGAGAGGTATCTCTGGGCCCTCTCAGTAATGCACATCACTATAAGCCTTGCAAGCAATGTAGCTAATGAGTTAGTTACGGAATGATGCATTACGTAACGAGTAAAGAGACTTGCCGGTAACGAGATTGAACTAGGTATTGGATACCGACGATCGAATCTCGGGCAAGTAACATACCGATGACAAAGGGAACAACATATGTTGTTATGCGGTTTGACCGATAAAGATCTTCGTAGAATATGTAGGAACCAATATGGGCATCCAGGTTCCGCTATTGGTTATTGACAGAGAATGGTTCTAGGTCATGTCTACATAGTTCTCGAACCCGTAGGGTCTGCACGCTTAACGTTACGATGACAGTTTTATTATGAGTTTATAAGTTTTGATGTACCGAAGTTTGTTCGGAGTCCTGGATGTGATCACGGACATGATGAGGAGTCTCGAAATGGTCAAGACATAAAGATTTATATATTGGACGACTATATTCGGACACCGGAAGTGTTCCGGACGTTTTCGGAGAAAACCGGAGTGCCGGAGGGTTACCGGAACCCCCCCGGGAGAAGTAATGGGCCTTATGGGCCTTAGTGGAGAAGAGAGAGGGGCGGCCAGCATGGGCCGCGTGCCCCCTCCCCCTCTGGTCCGAATTGGACTAGGGGGGGGCGGCGCCCCCTCTTTCCTTCTCCCTCTCCCCCTTCCTTTCCCCTCCTAGTAGGAGTAGGAAAGGGGGAGTCCTACTCCTACTAGGAGGAGGATTCCTCCTCCTGGCGCGCCCTCTAGTGCCGGCCGGCCTCCCCCTTGCTCCTTTATATACGGGGGCAGGGGGGCACCCTAGGACACACAAGTTGATCTACGGATCGTTCCTTAGCCGTGTGCGGTGCCCACCTCCACCATATTCCACCTCGGTCATATCGTCGCGGAGTTTAGGCGAAGCCCTGCGTCGGTAGAACATCATCATCGTCATCACGCCGTCGTGCTGACGGAACTCATCCCCGAAGCTTTGCTGGATCGGAGCCCGGGGATCGTCATCGAGCTGAACGTGTGCTGAACTCGGAGGTGCCGTACGTTCGGTACTTGGATCGGTCGGATCGTGAAGATGTACGACTACATCAACCGCGTTGTCATAACGCTTCCGCTTACGGTCTACAAGGGTACGTGGACAAACACTCTCCCCTCTCGTTGCTATGCCATGACCATGATCTTGCGTGTGCGTAGGAAATTTTTTGAAATTACTACGTTCCCCAACAGTGGCATCCGAGCCTAGGTTTTATGCGTTGATGTTATATGCACGAGTAGAACACAAGTGAGTTGTGGGCGATACAAGTCATACTGCTTACCAGCATGTCATACTTTGGTTCAGCGGTATTGTTGGATGAAGTGGCCTAGACCGACATTACGCGTACACTTACGCGAGACTGGTTTTATCGCCGTGCTTTGCACACAGGTGACTAGCGGGTGTCTGTTTCTCCAACTTTAGTTGAACCGAGTGTGGCTACGCCCGGTCCTTGCGAAGGTTAAAACAGCACTAACTTGACGAACTATCGTTGTGGTTTTGATGCGTAGGTAAGAACGGTTCTTGCTCAGCCCGTAGCAGCCACGTAAAATTTGCAACAACAAAGTAGAGGACGTCTAACTTGTTTTTGCAGGGCATGTTGTGATGTGATATGGTCAAGACATGATGCTATATTTTATTGTATGAGATAATCATGTTTTGTAACCGAAGTTATCGACAACTGGCAGGAGCCATATGGTTGTCGCTTTATTGTATGAAATGCAAACACCCTGTAATTGCTTTACTTTATCACTAAGCGGTAGCGATAGTCGTAGAAGCAATAGATGGCGTAACGACAATGATGCTACGATGGAGATCAAGGTGTCGTGCCGGTGACGATGGTGATCACGACGGTGCTTCGGAGATGGAGATCACAAGCACAAGATGATGATGGCCATATCATATCACTTATATTGATTGCATGTGATGTTTATCCTTTATGCATCTTATCTTGCTTTGATTGACGGTAGCATTTTAAGATGATCTCTCACTAATTATCAAGAAGTGTTCTCCCTGAGTATGCACCGTTGCGAAAGTTCTTCGTGCTGAGACACCACGTGATGATCGGGTGTGATAGGCTCTACGTTGAAATACAACGGGTGCAAAACAGTTGCACACGCGGAATACTCAGGTTAAACTTGACGAGCCTAGCATATACAGATATGGCCTCGGAACACGGGGACCGAAAGGTCGAACGTGAATATAGTAGATATGATCAACATAGAGATGTTCACCATTGAAACTACTCCATCTCACGTGATGATCGGACATGGTTTAGTTGATTTGGATCATGTAATCACTTAGATGACTAGAGAGATGTCTGTCTAAGTGGGAGTTCTTAAGTAATATGATTAATTGAACTTAAATTTATCATGAACTTAGTACCTGATAGTATTTTGCTTGTCTATGTTTGTTGTAGATAGATGGCTCGTGTTGTTGTTCCGTTGAATTTTAATGCGTTCCTTGAGGAAGCAAAGTTGAAAGATGATGGTAGCAATTACACGGACTGGGTCCGTAACCTGAGGATTATCCTCATTGCTGCACAGAAGAATTACGTCCTGGAAGCACCACTGGGTGCCAGGCCTGCTGCTGATGCAACTGATGACGTTAAGAACGTCTGGCAGAGCAAAGCTGATGACTACTCGATAGTTCAGTGTGCCATGCTTTACGGCTTAGAACCGGGTCTTCAATGACGTTTTGAACGTCATGGAGCATATGAGATGTTCCAGGAGTTGAAGTTAATATTTCAAGCAAATGCCTGGATTGAGATATATGAAGTCTCCAATAAGTTCTATAGCTGCAAGATGGAGGAGAATAGTTCTGTCAGTGAACACATACTCAAAATCTCTGGGTATAATAATCACTTGATTCAACTGGGAGTTAATCTTCCTGATGATAGTGTCATTGATAGAATTCTTCAATCACTGCCACCAAGCTACAAGAGCTTCGTGATGAACTATAATATGCAAGGGATGGACAAGACTATTCCCGAGCTCTTTGCAATGCTAAAAGCCGCGAAGGTAGAAATCAAGAAGGAGCATCAAGTGTTGATGGTTAACAAGACCACCAGTTTCAAGAAAAAGGGCAAAGGGAAGAAGAAGGGGAACTTCAAGAAGAACAGCAAACAAGTTGCTGCTCAAGAGAAGAAACCCAAGTCTGGACCTAAGCCTAAGACTGAGTGCTTCTACTGCAAGCAGACTGGACACTGGAAGCGGAACTGCCTCAAGTATTTGGCGGATAAGAAGGATGGCAAAGTGAACAAAGGTATATGTGATATACATGTTATTGATGTGTACCTTACTAATGCTCGCAGTAGTACCTGGGTATTTGATACTGGTTCTGTTGCTAATATTTGCAACTCGAAACAGGGACTACGGATTAAGCGAAGATTGGCTAAGGACGAGGTGACGATGCGCGTGGGAAATGGTTCCAAAGTCGATGTGATCGCAGTCGGCACGCTACCTCTACATCTACCATCGGGATTAGTTTTAGACCTAAATAATTGTTATTTGGTGCCAGCGTTGAGCATGAACATTATATCTGGATCTTGTTTGATGCGAGACGGTTATTCATTTAAATCAGAGAATAATGGTTGTTCTATTTATATGAGTAATATCTTTTATGGTCATGCACCCTTGAAGAGTGGTCTATTTTTATTGAATCTCGTAGTAGTGATACACATATTCATAGTGTTAAAACCAAAAGATGCAGAGTTGATAATGATAGTGCAACTTATTTGTTGCACTGCCATTTAGGTCATATCGGTGTAAAGCGCATGAAGAAACTCCATACTGATGGGCTTTTGGAATCACTTGATTATGAATCACTTGGTACTTGCGAACCGTGCCTCATGGGCAAGATGACTAAAACGCCGTTCTCCGGTACTATGGAGCGAGCAACTGATTTATTGGAAATCATACATACTGATATTTGTGGTCCAATGAATGTTGAAGCTCGCGGCCGGTATCGTTATTTTCTCACCTTCACAGATGATTTGAGAAGATATGGGTATATCTACTTAATGAAACACAAGTCTGAAACATTTGAAAAGTTCAAAGAATTTCAGAGTGAAGTGGAAAATCATCGTAACAAGAAAATAAAGTTTCTACAATCTGATCGTGGAGGAGAATATTTGAGTTACGAGTTTGGTTTACATTTGAACCAATGCGGAATAGTTTCGCAACTCACGCCACCCGGAACACCACAACGAAATGGTGTGTCCGAACGTCGAAATCGTACTTTACTAGATATGGTGCGATCTATGATGTCTCTTACTGATTTACCGCTATCGTTCTGGGGTTATGCTTTAGAGACGGCCGCATTCACGTTGAATAGGGCACCATCAAAATCCGTTGAGACGACGCCTTATGAACTGTGGTTTGACAAGAAACCAAAGTTGTCGTTTCTTAAAGTTTGGGGCTGCGATGCTTATGTGAAGAAACTTCAACCAGATAAGCTCGAACCTAAATCGAAGAAATGTGTCTTCATAGGATACCCAAAAGAAACTATTGGGTACACCTTCTATCACAGATCTGAGGGCAAGATTTTCGTTGCTAAAATCGGATCCTTTCTATAGAAGGAGTTTCTCTCGAAAGAAGTGAGTGGGAGGAAAGTAGAACTTGATGAGGTAACTGTACCTGCTCCCTTATTGGAAGGTAGTTCATCACAAGAACCGGTTCCTGTGACAACTATAACATATCAGGGATAGTGATGTTTCCCCAAAGTCATTGCCACCAAGCTGCTAGAGCTTCGTGATTAACTATAACATATCAGGGATAGATATGATGATCCTTGAAATATTCATGATGTTTGACACCGCGAAAGTAGAAATCAAGAAGGAGCATCAATTGTTGATGGTTGGTGAAACCACTAGTTTCAAGAAGGGCAAGGGAACAAAGGGATACTTCATGAAACGGCAATTCAGCTGCTGCTCTAGTGAAGAAACCCAAGGTTGAACCCAAACCCGAGACTAAGTGCTTCTGTAATAAGGGGAACAACCACTGGAGCAGCATTACCCTAGATACTTGGTAGATGAGAAGGCTGGCAAGGTCGATAGAAGTATATTGGATATACATTATGTTAATGTGTACTTTACTAGTACTCCTAGTAGCACCAGGGTATTGGATACCGGTTCGGTTGCTAAGTGTTAGTAACTCGAAATAAAAGCTACGGAATAAACGGAGACTAGCTAAAGGTGAGCTGACGATATATGTTGGAAGTGTTTCCAAGGTTGATATGATCAAGCATCGCACGCTCCCTCTACCACCGAGATTGGTGTTTGCGTTGAGCATAGACATGATTGGATTATGTCTATCGCAATACGGTTATTCATTTAAGGAGAATAATGGTTACTCTATTTTTGAATAATACCTTCAATGGTCTTGCACCTAAAGGAATGGTTTATTGAATCTCGGTCGTAGTGATACACATTTTCATGCCAAAAGATATAAGATAGTAATGATAGTACCACTTGCTTGTGGCACTGCCATGTAAGTCATAATGGTATAAAACGCATGAAGAAGCTCCATGTTGATGGATCTTTGGACTCACTCGTTTTTGAAAAGTTTGAGACATGCGAACCATGTCTATTGGTGTATATGCATGAAGAAACTCCATGCAAATGGATCGTTCGGACTCACTTGATTTTGAATCACTTGAGATATGCAAATCATACCACATGGGCAAGATGACTGAAAAGCCTCATTTTCAGTAAGATGGAACAAGATAACAACTTGTTGGAAGTAACACATTTTGATGTGTGCAGTCGAATGAGTGCTGAGGCATGCAGTGAATATCATTATGTTCTTACTTCACAGATGATTCGACTAAATGTTGAGTATATTTACTTGATGAAACACAAGTCTGAATTATTGAATGGTTCAAGTAATTTCAGAGTGAAGTAGCAGATCATTGTGACAAGAGGATAAAATGTCTATGATATGATCATAGAGATGAATATCTGAGTTACGAGTTTTGGCACACAATTAAGACATTGTGGAAATTGTTTCGCAATTAATACCGCCTGGAACACCATAATGTGATGGTGTGTCCGAACATCATAGTTGCACCCTATTGGATATGGTGCATACCATGATGTCTCTTATCGAATTACCACTATCGTTCATGGGTTAGGCATTAGAGACAACCACATTCACTTTAAATAGGGCACCACGTAATTCCGATGAGATGACACCGTATGAATTATGGTTTAGAGAAACCTAAGTTGTCGTTTCTTAAAAGTTTGGGGCTGCGACGCTTATATGAAAAAGTTTCAGGTTGATAAGCTCGAACCCAAAGCGGATAAAATGCATCTTCATAGGAAACCCAAAACAGTTGGGTATACCTCCTAATTCAGATCCGAAAGCAATATGGATTGTTTCTAGAATCGAGTCCTTTCTCGAGGAAAAGTTTCTCTCGAAAGAATTGAGTGGGAGGATGGTGGAGACTTGATGAGGTTATTGAACCGTCTCTTCAACTAGTGTGTGACAGGGCATAGGGAGTTGTTCCTGTGGCACCTACACCAATTGAAGTGGAAGCTTATGATATTGATCATGAAACTTCGGATCAAGTCACTCCCAAACCTCGTAGGATGACAAGGATGCGTACTACTTCAGAGTGGTACGTAATCCTGTCTTGAAGGTCATGTTGCTAGACAACAATGAACCTACGAGCTATGGAGAAGCGATGGTGGGCCCGGATTCTGATAAATGGCTTGAGGCAATAAAATCCGAGAGAGGATCCATGTATGAAAACAAAGTGTAGACTTTGGCAGAATGGCTCGATGGTCGTAAGGCTAATGAGTACAGATGGATTTCAAAAGGAAGACGGACAATGATGGTAAATGTCACCATTAAGAAAGCTCGACTTGTCGTTAAGATGTTTTCCGACAAGTTCAAGGAGTTGACTACGATGAGATTTTCTCACTCGTAGCGATGCTAAGAGTCTGTTGGAATTATATTAGCGATTACTGCATTATTTATGAAATCTTGCAGATAGGATGTCAAAACATTGTTTCCTCGACGATTTTAATGAGGAAAGGTTGTATGTGATACAACCGGAAGGTTTTGTCAATCCCGAAAGATGCTAATAAGTATGCAAAGCTCCAGCAATCCTTCTAAGGACTGGAGTGAGCATCTCGGAGTTGGAATGTATGCTTTGATGATGATCAAAAATTTTGGGTTTGTACAAAGTTTATGAGAAACTTGTATTTCCAAAGAAGTGAGTGGGAGCACTATAGAATTTCTCATGAGTATATGTTGTTGACATATTGTTGATCAGAAATGACGTAGAATTTCTGGAAAGCATATAGGGTTATTTTGAAAGTGTTTTTCAATGGAAAGCCTGGATTAAGCTACTTGAACATTGAGCATCAAGATCTATAAGGATAGATCAAAATGCTTAATAATACTTTCAAATGAGCACATACCTTGACATGATCTTGAAGGTGTTCAAGATGGACCAGTCAAAGAAGGAGTTCTTGCCTGAGTTGTAAGGTACGAAGTTAAGACTTAAAGCTCGACCACGGCAGAATAGAGAGAAAGGACGAAGGTCGTCCCCTATGCTTAAGACGTAGGCTCTTCAGTATGCTATGCTGTGTACCGCACCTGAAGTGTGCCTTGCCATGAGTCAGTCAAGGGGTACAAGAGTGATCCAAGAATGGCTCACAGGACAGCGGTCAAAGTTATCCTTAGTAACTAGTGGACTAAGGAATTTTCTCGATTATGGAGGTGGTAAAAGAGTTCGTCGTAAAGGTTACGACGATGCAAGCTTGACACCTATCCGGATAGCTCTGAGTAGAGAGACCGGATACATATAATGGAGCAATAATTTAGAATAGCTCCAAGTAGAACAGTTGTTTGGAATAGCTCCAAATAGAGCGTGGTAGCTGCATCTAGGAGATGACATAGAGATTTGTAAAGCACACACGGATCTGAAAGGTTCAGACCCGTTGACTAAAACCTCTCTCACAAGCAACATGATCAAACATAAAACTCATTGAGTGTTAATCACATAGTGATGTGAACTAGACTACTGACTCTAGTAAACTCTTGGGTATTAGTCACATGGCGATGTGACCTGTGAGTGTTAATCACATGGCGATGTGAACTAGATTATTGACTCTAGTGCAAGTGGGAGACTGTTGGAAATATGCCCTAGAGGCAATAATAAAAGTATTATTATTATATTTCCTTGTTCATGATAATTGTCTTTTATTCATGCTATAACTGTATTATCCGGAAATCGTAATACACGTGTGAATACATAGACCACAATATGTCCCTAGTGAGCCTCTAGTTGACTAGCTCGTTGTGATCAACAGATAGTCATGGTTTCCTGGCTATGGACATTGGATGTCGTTGATAACGGGATCACATCATTAGGAGAATGATGTGATGGACAAGACCCAATCCTAAGACTAGCACAAAAGATCGTGTAGTTCATTTGCTAGAGCTTTGCCAATGTCAAGTATCTCTTCCTTCGACCATGAGAGCGTGTAACTCCTGGATACCGTAGGAGTGCTTTGGGTGTATCAAACGTCACAACGTAACTGGGTGACTATAAAGGTGCACTACAGGTATCTCCGAAAGTATCTATTGTTTTATGCGGATCGAGACTGGGATTTGTCACTCCGTGTAAACGGAGAGGTATCTCTGGGCCCACTCGGTAGGACATCATCATATGCGCAATGTGACCAAGGAGTTGATCACGGGATGATGTGTTACGGAACGAGTAAAGTGACTTGCCGGTAACGAGATTGAACAAGGTATTGGATACCGACGATCGAATCTCGGGCAAGTAACATACCGATAGACAAAGGGAATTGAATACGGGATTGATTAAGTCCTTGACATCGTGGTTCATCCGATGAGATCATCGTGGAACATGTGGGAGCCATCATGGGTATCCAGATCCCGCTGTTGGTTATTGACCGGAGAACGTCTCGGTCATGTCTACATGTCTCCCGAACCCGTAGGGTCTACACACTTAAGGTTCGATGACGCTAGGGTTATAAAGGAAGTTTGTATGTGGTTACCGAATGTTGTTCGGAGTCCCGGATGAGATCCCGGACGTCACGAGGAGTTCCGGAATGGTCCGGAGGTAAAGATTTATATATGGGAAGTCCTATTTTGGCCACCGGAAAATGTTCGGGATTTTTCGGTATTGTACCAGGAAGGTTCTAGAAGGTTCTGGAGTGGGGCCCACCTGCATGGGGGGACCCACATGGGCGTGGGTAGTGGGGGCAAGGCCCCACACCCCTGGTCAAGGCGCACCAAGATCCCCCCTTAGAAGGAATAAGATCATATCCCGAAGGGATAAGATCAAGATCCCTAAAAAGGGGGGATAACAATCGGTGGGGAAGGAAATAATGAGATTTCTTTCCTCCCACCTTGGCCAACGCCCCAATAGACTTGGAGGGCAAGAAACCAGCCCCTCCACCCCTATATATAGTGGGGAGGCGCATGGGAGCTACATACGAAGTTCTGTCGCAGCCCTACCTCTCTCCCTACTCCTCCTCTCCCATGGTGCTTGGCGAAGCCCTGCTGGATTGCCACGCTCCTCCACCACCACCACGCCGTTGTGCTGCTGTTGGATGGAGTCTTCCTCAACCTCTCCCTCTCTCCTTGCTGGATCAAGGCGTGGGAGACGTCACCGGGCTGTACGTGTGTTGAACGCGGAGGTGCCGTGCGTTCGGCACTTGATCATCGGTGATTTGAATCACGACGAGTACGACTCCATCAACCCCGTTCACTTGAACGCTTCCGCTTAGCGAGCTACAAGGGTATGTAGATGCACTCTCTTTCTACTCGTTGCTGGTCTCTCCATAGATAGATCTTGGTGACACGTAGGAAAATTTTGAATTTCTGCTACGTTCCCCAACAGTGGCATCATGAGCTAGGTCTATTGCGTAGATTCTTTGCACGAGTAGAACACAAAGTAGTTGTGGGCGTTGATGTTGTTCAATATGCTTACCGTTACTAGTCCAATCTTGTTTCGACGGTATTGTGGGATGAAGCGGCCCGGACCGACCTTACACGTACTCTTACGTGAGACAGGTTCCACCGATTGACATGCACTTGGTGCATAAGGTGGCTAGCGGGTGCCAGTCTCTCCCACTTTAGTCGGAACGGATTCGATGAAAAGGGTCCTTATGAAGGGTAAATAGCAATTGGCATATCACGTTGTGGTCTTGCGTAGGTAAGAAACGTTCTTGCTAGAAACCCATAGCAGCCACGTAAAACATGCAACAACAATTAGAGGACGTCTAACTTGTTTTTGCAGGGTATGCTATGTGATGTGATATGGCCAAGAAGAATGTGATGAATGATATGTGATGTATGAGATTGATCATGTTCTTGTAATAGGATTCACGACTTGCATGTCGATGAGTATGACAACCGGCAGGAGCCATAGGAGTTGTCTTTATTTATTGTATGACCTGCGTGTCATTGAAGAACGCCATGTAAACTACTTTACTTTATTGCTAAACGCGTTAGTCATAGAAGTAGAAGTAGTCGTTGGCGTGACAACTTCATGAAGACACGATGATGGAGATCATGATGATGGAGATCATGGTGTCGTGCCGGTGACGATGATGATCATGGAGCCCCGAAGATGAAGATCAAAAGGAGCAAAATGATATTGGCCATATCATGTCACTATTTGATTGCATGTGATGTTTATCATGTTTATGCATCTTGTTTGCTTAGGACGACGGTAGTAAATAAGATGATCCCTTACAAAATTTCAAGAAGTGTTCTCCCCTAACTGTGCACCGTTGCTACAGTTCGTCGCTTCTAAGCACCACGTGATGATCGGGTGTGATGGATTCTTACGTTCACATACAACGGGTGTAAGACAGTTTTACACAGCGAAAACACTTAGGGTTAACTTGACGAGCCTAGCATGTGCAGACATGGCCTCGGAACACGGAGACCGAAAGGTCGAGCATGAGTCGTATGGTAGATACGATCAACATGAAGATGTTCACCGATGATGACTAGTCCGTCTCACGTGATGATCGGACACGGCCTAGTTGACTCGGATCATGTGATCACTTAGATGACCAGAGGGATGTCTATCTAAGTGGGAGTTCATAAGATGAACTTAATTATCCTGAACATAGTCAAAAGACCTTTTGCAAATTATGTCGTAAGCTCGCGCTTTAGTTCCACTGTTTAGATATGTTCCTAGAGAAAATATAGTTGAAAGTTGATAGTAGCGATTATGCGATCAGTAGAAAGCTTATGTCCTTAATGCACCGCTCAGTGTGCTGAACCCCAACGTCGTTTGTCGATGTTGCGAACATCGGACATACACGTTTTGATAACTACGTGATAGTTCAATTAAATGGTTTAAGTAGAGGCACCAAAGACGTTTTCGAAACGTCGCGGAACATATGAGATGTTTCGAGGGCTGAAATTGGGATTTCAGGCTCGTGCCCACGTCAAGAGGTATAAGACCTCCGACGATTTTCTTAGCCTGCAAACTAAGGGAGAAAAGCTCAATCGTTGAGCTTGTGCTCAGATTGTCTGAGCACAACAATCACTTGAATCGAGTGGGAGTTGATCCTCCAGATGAGATAGTGATGTTTCCCCAAAGTCATTGCCACCAAGCTGCTAGAGCTTCGTGATTAACTATAACATATCAGGGATAGATATGATGATCCTTGAAATATTCATGATGTTTGACACCGCGAAAGTAGAAATCAAGAAGGAGCATCAATTGTTGATGGTTGGTGAAACCACTAGTTTCAAGAAGGGCAAGGGAACAAAGGGATACTTCATGAAACGGCAATTCAGCTGCTGCTCTAGTGAAGAAACCCAAGGTTGAACCCAAACCCGAGACTAAGTGCTTCTGTAATAAGGGGAACAACCACTGGAGCAGCATTACCCTAGATACTTGGTAGATGAGAAGGCTGGCAAGGTCGATAGAAGTATATTGGATATACATTATGTTAATGTGTACTTTACTAGTACTCCTAGTAGCACCAGGGTATTGGATACCGGTTCGGTTGCTAAGTGTTAGTAACTCGAAATAAAAGCTACGGAATAAACGGAGACTAGCTAAAGGTGAGCTGACGATATATGTTGGAAGTGTTTCCAAGGTTGATATGATCAAGCATCGCACGCTCCCTCTACCACCGAGATTGGTGTTTGCGTTGAGCATAGACATGATTGGATTATGTCTATCGCAATACGGTTATTCATTTAAGGAGAATAATGGTTACTCTATTTTTGAATAATACCTTCAATGGTCTTGCACCTAAAGGAATGGTTTATTGAATCTCGGTCGTAGTGATACACATTTTCATGCCAAAAGATATAAGATAGTAATGATAGTACCACTTACTTGTGGCACTGCCATGTAAGTCATAATGGTATAAAACGCATGAAGAAGCTCCATGTTGATGGATCTTTGGACTCACTCGTTTTTGAAAAGTTTGAGACATGCGAACCATGTCTATTGGTGTATATGCATGAAGAAACTCCATGCAAATGGATCGTTCGGACTCACTTGATTTTGAATCACTTGAGATATGCAAATCATACCACATGGGCAAGATGACTGAAAAGCCTCATTTTCAGTAAGATGGAACAAGATAGCAACTTGTTGGAAGTAACACATTTTGATGTGTGCAGTCGAATGAGTGCTGAGGCATGCAGTGAATATCATTATGTTCTTACTTCACAGATGATTCGAGTAAATGTTGAGTATATTTACTTGATGAAACACAAGTCTGAATTATTGAATGGTTCAAGTAATTTCAGAGTGAAGTAGCAGATCATTGTGACAAGAGGATAAAATGTCTATGATATGATCATAGAGATGAATATCTGAGTTACGAGTTTTGGCACACAATTAAGACATTGTGGAAATTGTTTCGCAATTAATACCGCCTGGAACACCATAATGTGATGGTGTGTCCGAACATCATAGTTGCACCCTATTGGATATGGTGCGTACCATGATGTCTCTTATCGAATTACCACTATCGTTCATGGGTTAGGCATTAGAGACAACCACATTCACTTTAAATAGGGCACCACGTAATTCCGATGAGATGACACCGTATGAATTATGGTTTAGAGAAACCTAAGTTGTCGTTTCTTAAAAGTTTGGGGCTGCGACGCTTATATGAAAAAGTTTCAGGTTGATAAGCTCGAACCCAAAGCGGATAAAATGCATCTTCATAGGAAACCCAAAACAGTTGGGTATACCTCCTAATTCAGATCCGAAAGCAATATGGATTGTTTCTAGAATCGGGTCCTTTCTCGAGGAAAAGTTTCTCTCGAAAGAATTGAGTGGGAGGATGGTGGAGACTTGATGAGGTTATTGAACCGTCTCTTCAACTAGTGTGTGACAGGGCACAGGGAGTTGTTCCTGTGGCACCTACACCAATTGAAGTGGAAGCTTATGATATTGATCATGAAACTTCGGATCAAGTCACTCCCAAACCTCGTAGGATGACAAGGATGCGTACTACTTCAGAGTGGTACGTAATCCTGTCTTGAAGGTCATGTTGCTAGACAACAATGAACCTACGAGCTATGGAGAAGCGATGGTGGGCCCGGATTCCGATAAATGGCTTGAGGCCATAAAATCCGAGAGAGGATCCATGTATGAAAACAAAGTGTAGACTTTGGCAGAACGGCTCGATGGTCGTAAGGCTAATGAGTACAGATGGATTTCAAAAGGAAGACGGACAATGATGGTAAATGTCACCATTAAGAAAGCTCGACTTGTCGTTAAGATGTTTCCGACAAGTTCAAGGAGTTGACTACGATGAGATTTTCTCACTCGTAGCGATGCTAAGAGTCTGTTGGAATTATATTAGCGATTACTGCATTATTTATGAAATCTTGCAGATAGGATGTCAAAACATTGTTTCCTCGACGATTTTAATGAGGAAAGGTTGTATGTGATACAACCGGAAGGTTTTGTCAATCCCGAAAGATGCTAATAAGTATGCAAAGCTCCAGCAATCCTTCTAAGGACTGGAGTGAGCATCTCGGAGTTGGAATGTATGCTTTGATGATGATCAAAAATTTTGGGTTTGTACAAAGTTTATGAGAAACTTGTATTTCCAAAGAAGTGAGTGGGAGCACTATAGAATTTCTGATGAGTATATGTTGTTGACATATTGTTGATCAGAAATGACGTAGAATTTCTGGAAAGCATATAGGGTTATTTTGAAAGTGTTTTTCAATGGAAAGCCTGGATTAAGCTACTTGAACATTGAGCATCAAGATCTATAAGGATAGATCAAAATGCTTAATAATACTTTCAAATGAGCACATACCTTGACATGATCTTGAAGGTGTTCAAGATGGACCAGTCAAAGAAGGAGTTCTTGCCTGAGTTGTAAGGTACGAAGTTAAGACTTAAAGCTCGACCACGGCAGAATAGAGAGAAAGGACGAAGGTCGTCCCCTATGCTTAAGACGTAGGCTCTTCAGTATGCTATGCTGTGTACCGCACCTGAAGTGTGCCTTGCCATGAGTCAGTCAAGGGGTACAAGAGTGATCCAAGAATGGCTCACAGGACAGCGGTCAAAGTTATCCTTAGTAACTAGTGGACTAAGGAATTTTCTCGATTATGGAGGTGGTAAAAGAGTTCGTCGTAAAGGTTACGACGATGCAAGCTTGACACCTATCCGGATAGCTCTGAGTAGAGAGACCGGATACATATAATGGAGCAATAATTTAGAATAGCTCCAAGTAGAACAGTTGTTTGGAATAGCTCCAAATAGAGCGTGGTAGCTGCATCTAGGAGATGACATAGAGATTTGTAAAGCACACACGGATCTGAAAGGTTCAGACCCGTTGACTAAAACCTCTCTCACAAGCAACATGATCAAACATAAAACTCATTGAGTGTTAATCACATAGTGATGTGAACTAGACTACTGACTCTAGTAAACTCTTGGGTATTAGTCACATGGCGATGTGACCTGTGAGTGTTAATCACATGGCGATGTGAACTAGATTATTGACTCTAGTGCAAGTGGGAGACTGTTGGAAATATGCCCTAGAGGCAATAATAAAAGTATTATTATTATATTTCCTTGTTCATGATAATTGTCTTTTATTCATGCTATAACTGTATTATCCGGAAATCGTAATACACGTGTGAATACATAGACCACAATATGTCCCTAGTGAGCCTCTAGTTGACTAGCTCGTTGTGATCAACAGATAGTCATGGTTTCCTGGCTATGGACATTGGATGTCGTTGATAACGGGATCACATCATTAGGAGAATGATGTGATGGACAAGACCCAATCCTAAGACTAGCACAAAAGATCGTGTAGTTCATTTGCTAGAGCTTTGCCAATGTCAAGTATCTCTTCCTTCGACCATGAGAGCGTGTAACTCCTGGATACCGTAGGAGTGCTTTGGGTGTATCAAACGTCACAACGTAACTGGGTGACTATAAAGGTGCACTACAGGTATCTCCGAAAGTATCTATTGTTTTATGCGGATCGAGACTGGGATTTGTCACTCCGTGTAAACGGAGAGGTATCTCTGGGCCCACTCGGTAGGACATCATCATATGCGCAATGTGACCAAGGAGTTGATCACGGGATGATGTGTTACGGAACGAGTAAAGTGACTTGCCGGTAACGAGATTGAACAAGGTATTGGATACCGACGATCGAATCTCGGGCAAGTAACATACCGATAGACAAAGGGAATTGAATACGGGATTGATTAAGTCCTTGACATCGTGGTTCATCCGATGAGATCATCGTGGAACATGTGGGAGCCATCATGGGTATCCAGATCCCGCTGTTGGTTATTGACCGGAGAACGTCTCAGTCATGTCTACATGTCTCCCGAACCCGTAGGGTCTACACACTTAAGGTTCGATGACGCTAGGGTTATAAAGGAAGTTTGTATGTGGTTACCGAATGTTGTTCGGAGTCCCGGATGAGATCCCGGACGTCACGAGGAGTTCCGGAATGGTCCGGAGGTAAAGATTTATATATGGGAAGTCCTATTTTGGCCACCGGAAAATGTTCGGGATTTTTCGGTATTGTACCAGGAAGGTTCTAGAAGGTTCCGGAGTGGGGCCCACCTGCATGGGGGGACCCACATGGACGTGGGTAGTGGGGGCAAGGCCCCACAGCCCTGGTCAAGGCGCACCAAGATCCCCCCTTAGAAGGAATAAGATCATATCCCGAAGGGATAAGATCAAGATCCCTAAAAAGGGGG
Organism: Triticum aestivum; assembly: GCF_018294505.1. Taxonomy (NCBI): domain Eukaryota; kingdom Viridiplantae; phylum Streptophyta; class Magnoliopsida; order Poales; family Poaceae; genus Triticum; species Triticum aestivum. Next base: position 394,949,226 of record NC_057810.1, read on the forward strand.
GGTAACAATCGGTGGGGAAGGAAATAATGAGATTTCTTTCCTCCCACCTTGGCCAACGCCCCAATAGACTTGGAGGGCAAGAAACCAGCCCCTCCACCCCTATATATAGTGGGGAGGCGCATGGGAGCTACATACGAAGTTCTGGCGCAGCCCTACCTCTCTCCCTACTCCTCCTCTCCCATGGTGCTTGGCGAAGCCCTGCTGGATTGCCACGCTCCTCCACCACCACCACGCCATTGTGCTGCTGTTGGATGGAGTCTTCCTCAACCTCTCCCTCTCTCCTTGCTGGATCAAGGCATGGGAGACATCACCGGGCTGTACGTGTGTTGAACGCGGAGGTGCCGTGCGTTTGGCACTTGATCATCGGTGATTTGAATCACGACGAGAACGACTCCTTCAACCCCGTTCTCTTGAACGCTTCCGCTTAGCGATCTACAAGGGTATGTAGATGCACTCTCTTTCTACTCGTTGCTGGTCTCTCCATAGATAGATCTTGGTGACACGTAGGAAAATTTTGAATTTCTGCTACGTTCCCCAACACTATGTTCCCCAACACCGGTGTCATGTGCAAAGCTAGTCACTGCTAGTGTTTTTTGATGTTTTTTCCATTTGATTTCTGATGCGGCAACTCATTGTCCTGAAAATTTGTGCGGTGCAGGCAAAATTGAAAGATGTGAAGAACATGAATTGGTGTAAGTTTATTGCCGACTTCCTGCACGATGCATTCTCAAGCAAGATGTACCAGAAGGGTTGTCGACTGCATTTAATGGTATTTTTTTACCAGTTCTTTCTGTGAACACTCTTTTTAACACCTTTTATTCATGCGTGGCAACCTGATCATAACAAGATGGCAACTGCCATAATGACAATATGGCAACTGCCATAATGACAATATGGCAATTGCCATAATAACAATATGGCAACTGCCATAATGACTATGATGGCAACTGCCATCATACTATGATGCCAACTGCCATCATACTATGATGGCAACTGCCATCATGACAATATGGCAACTGCCATCACACTACGATGGTAACTAGCACATACAGATGGCAACTTCTTCTTTTTTCTCTTTTTAAGCACTTCAACTTGATGATCATGGGAACTTACATTATCCTGTTTTTTCGCAAAATACCATGATGGCAACTGATATTCCTTTATTTTTAAAATTGTTGTACATCAGCTCATGTACGTCGACTGTCTTGATCTTTCCACCGTGGATTTCACTGGGACAGGAGGCCCGCCGCCTACGCACAAGTTTGCTGTTTCTGCATGGACTATCGATGCTGTCAAGGCCGTGCTTGCTGCAGACGGGGTAACTGATACCAAATATGGAAAACTACATGTTAGTTCTGGTTTCTTTCTCTGCACGACATGCTTATAAATTTTTGCGGCATAACATATGAAAAAATCGTCATGCGGCAACCGTCTGTGGTTCACAATAGATGACTACCTTTGTTAGCCACGGCTGTCTGCGTATGGTATCCATGTCTCACTCCACATGGCAACTCTGTCATTCATGCTGAAACTTATATTCGCGCCTTTTTTTGTTGCATTTGCAACACATGAACTGCTGGTCAGTGTTCATCATTCTTTCTCTTACATCCTAGCTATTTTTTTTGTTTGTTCCAGCTGATGGCCAAGCATGCTATAGACTACAGTGTGTTTGGGGGGCCTCAAAACTTTGGAAAGTGGATGGACGTGCACTCAGCTCCGTCTTGCCCTACTGAGGTAATCAAAAGATCTATATCTATGGTTGCCTTGGATTATTTTTGATGTCGCGCAAGTGACTGTAATATGGGTGGTTATTGCTGCTTCTTATTTCGTGCACAAGCAAGGGCACCTGTTCAGCATCTAATTGGGCAGTTTGCATCCGGAATGACTGGCTTGCTCAGGAAGTTGGTTGAGGGGTGGACGTCTCTTAGTGGCTCTGACAGCAACGCGGTTGCGAGGCAGTTCACTACATTTGTCCCAGAATGGACACATCGGCCAACTGGTTGCCGTGGCCGGTATGACTACAACAGTTCCCAAGAGCTTGCTGACACACAAGATGAACTAGATGGAGACACCGGTCTCAGCAAGGATGACGACGATGACATGGAGAACATGCAACAGGACACCGATGATGATGAACATGCTGAAGTTCGTGCAGGTGGTAACAAGGGCAAGGATGCACCAGATGTCCCCCCACCGGAGAAAGTCAAAGAACATACGGGTGCGAGAGGCGAGGGGGTGTTGCCATCAAAGAGGGGGAGGGCTCCAGAGGATGTTGGGCAGGGTTCTCCTGGCAAGAGGTCTAGGACCGATCCCGTAGCTGCTAGGAGGAGGTTCGACTTTAATTTTAGTTTTTTGTTTTGTCTATATTTTTGGAATAGACTGATCCCTTTTTGCATTTGTTTTTGCTAAGCGCGGCAACGAGTTTGCTGTCTGACAATTGCCACCTTTTTCCCTCCATCTTATACGTGCAGTGAGGCGATAGCTGGTGGACGAGTAGTTACGAAGAAATAGGCACCGACGCCAACCTGTGTTTCTGCTCGGTTGAACAAAGGTGCCCCCATTGCTGGTGACACCCCTTCCACCAGGTCATCTCCTCGAACGACAACGTCCAACACCGGTGATCCTGTCGTGTTGCTAGACCTTAGAAAGCCAGTCAAGAAGTAGGTTTTCCATGTGCTTTCATTAACATAGTGCTATATTTTTTGATTTTTCAATGCATCTGTTCAGCTTGTCACATGGGCTTCTGTCATCATTCCCACATGGCAACTTCTGTTTTTCAAATGATTTTCCTACTTTTTTAAGTGCATGGCAACTCCTACTTGTTTTTACATGGCAACTGCTATCTAGGCCAAATGACAACTCTTATTGTACCTAATGGCAACTGCCATCTTTTCCATTGGCTTGTGTGCTCATCCCATACCTAGTTTTGAAATTGCATTCCTGGCAAATTAGACATTTTTATCATTCTTCAAGTTGGCTAACATGGCAACTATTGCTGAATTTGCATGGCAGCTGCTAACTATGCCACATGGCAACTCATATTCCCCTTACATGGCAACTACCAGCTTTTCCACTTATTTTTCATTTTTTTAGATTTCTACCATGTCAAATGTTTTTTGTTCATTTTTAATACCTTTTTCATGTGCTTTCTTTTTTGCAGGGTGAAGAAGACTACTACACGCGGGGCCAAGCATATCAGTAGGGACCCACTCGAACGCCTTCATTCAAAGTTGTCAACACGGGGCAACTCAGATGTTCATGAGGCGCCAGTCGACAAAACTGCTGCTGCACCGTCAACTGTTCCCACTAACTCTGACGCAAGTGGCCGACCATCTCCGCCGGTTGCAGATGTGCAGGTTAGAACAACATGCATCCGTACATCGGGGAGTGACGAGTCGGTATCTGCCAGGACAGCTGAAATATTGCCAACTCTTCTGGCAATGAAGGATGTTGCCGTGAGCCATGCCACCCCATCAGCAAGCGTTGAAGTGGACGCTCCTGAGACCAACCTAAGCAAGGAAGATTCCCACTCATCTGACACTGATTCCAAGCGCGTGCATGGTGGCACTCCTGTGTCCACGACAGAAGTGGCTGAGGCGGCAGTTCATAATGATATGCCATCTACAGGTGAGAGTCTTGGCACAACAGCTCCAGCTCCTGTCGGTGCAGATACTGCTAAGGCGACTGTTTCGCGTGCTGGTCTTCCACCTAGGCGTCGTAGCCCCCGCAAGCAATCAACAGACATACCCAATGCACCAGCTGTAGCTAGGAGCAGCAGAGATGAGTCTGGTTATGTTCTTGCGTCCACACTATTCCCGCCACCTGCCAAAAGCAATGTGATGAAGAAATCGGAAGACCGGAGCACAACTAATGCAGGTGTCAAGCCGTGCACGAGTGACGCAGGTGAACGTCCGGAGCAGACTGCGCCTTTACCCGCAGTGGAAATCCCTAGCTTAAATCTGCGCACTTCCAGGCTCCGAGTCAATGTGGGTGTCCCCTACAGCCCAAACAAGAAGATTGTCAAGAAAGTTGCGGCTAATACCACTGACAACACGCCCCGCCCTACAAATAAGCCCAATCATTCTATAGTGGCCGATTCAGATATGTTTGTTGATCTTTTACCCTTGGATCCTGCCTCGCAAGTTGTTCGTGGTCCAGCCAGTAGGCATGAGAGGCACCCAATGGCCTTCACCCCACCGAGCTTCAGCCTTGGCATCAGTCAAGATCAACCAGTGGTGCCAGATCCTATGCCAGTTGCCTTTGCTTTCCCGGGAGGCATGCCCGCAATGATGGTGCAGCCAATGGTCAAGGGCAGGAAGGCTGTCAAGTTCGCAGAGCCGATAGTCCAAGGTACATTTCTCATGTGCTTATCATTTTCTTGTATACATCTTTGTAGTTTGACTTTAGTCCCAATCATATTTTTTGGGGTTCTCACTTGTGATGGCAACTGTTATGTGATGACATGGCAACTGAATTTGATGCACCATGTCACCTACATTTTTTTATTGCCATGCTGCATTTTACATTAGGCAACCACATGGCAACTGAAGTTGATTCAACATGGCAACTGTAGTTGTTGCCACATGGCAACTACAGTGCAATACACATGGCAACTGGATTTGCTGCGCCATATCACCTGCATTTTTGTTTCCATGCTGCATTTTCCATTCGACAAGCACATGGTAAGTGGAGTTGACACAACATGGCAACTGTAGTTGCTGTGACATGGCAACTACAGTGCACCACACATGGCAACTGGATTTGCCTCCACATGTCAACTCCCTACTTTTTGTACCTACATTTCACATCATGCACCCTATCTTCTCACAATCCATTTGTTTTTGATTTCCAGGTATCCTAATCCACTTTTTGATCCTTGCAGGCACCCCTGAGGAGATTTCACCGTCACTTGATGAAGCTTACCGCAGGATCGAGGAGGCATCATTGCAGAGGAGGTCCTCACGAGGTCAGGGGCAATCAAGTTTCAACGTGCCTGCAGATACGGTATCTGAGGATACCATTAGGAGTGCCACCCCTGGCTCTATGAGGCAGCAGAGGGTAGTTCACCCACCTCCCGCGGAAGACTACGAGCCCGAATTTAGGGCCACAAAGGAACAGACCCAGCTGTATGATATTGTCAAGCGATTTGGAAATGCGAGGTCCGGCAGCAAGCACATGAAGGAGCTGAAAGCGTAAGTGACCACACCACATAATCTCTCATTTTGCTTTGCTCTTTTTTTCCATTCATCTTCTTCATACTTTCTATACATGATCCGCTTACATTTTAGTTCTTTATTTTTTTACTTAGTAGGCATGATTCTTTCATGTTATATCATTTTCATACAGCTCATGTTTGGACAGAACCGAGGTCATTCAATGCGAAGCGACGTACGTTGACCTGGGTGATCTTGCCAAGTCCGTGAGGCCAAACGGTAAAATATCGATGAATGTAGTTGCATGCGGGATTAACTACATCAACAATCATATGGATGTGTCTGCCGACAAAACAATCATGCATTATAGTGTGACCTGCAAAATATGGGATGGTGACTTCCACCACAAAATCATGAGGAAGAATTTTGCTCAACACGGTGAATTCAATCTCACACTGAAGAAATATGTGAGTACTCCTTCCCTGTTTGCACTTTTTTTCACATGGTTTGGTTTTTTGCCATCATCCGCACTCTGTTTATGTGGCAGATGTTTCATGTGGCATCAGCTGCTGTGCAAACTGACTTTTTGATTTTTACATTCCATGCAAACTATGTGGCAACTTCAAAGTAAAATACATGACAAATTTTGTTCATACATGGACGGCAACTTTCTTTCAACTACCCACCATAACTAAACATTCTACGTGATTCTACTTTTTTTTGTCCCTCTGTTGTTCTTCATGTGAACTCTGCTTCTCATTTTCCTACACTTTTACATGCAGGTCATGTTCCCCATGTTTCAGGAGCTTGCACCACATGACCCACACGACAAGTGTGGTCACCACTATGCGATCTGTCTTGACCTGAAGATTCAACGCTTTGAGGTGCTTGATTCAATGCGTTCGGCAGCTGATGCAGACCTTACTTTGCATGCTGAATTCTTCATCAACAACATCAAAGAGACATGGAACCATCACTACAAAAACTCAAAGGTCCAGATCAGACATTTCCCGATTGAGTACGTGGCAACTACGAATCAAGGGAACACGTAATTTCCTACCCCCTCCTTCATGTGCCACTTACATCAATCCCACCCCTCTTTTGTTGTTACATCTGAATTGAAGTTTATCATTGCTATGTCTGTCCTTTTTGCGAGCTCACTTGACTCTTTTTCTTGTGCAGGATGGACTGTGGATTTCACATGTTAGAATACTTTGCAAAGTGGGAAGGTAGACTTGTTCTCGCTGTCACAGCTGCAACGGTCGTTGAGCTCCGGAAAATTTACACATGGAACTGGTTGACGAATGAAGATTTCAACAAGCGGTCCAGAGCACGCGAGTTCGTGGAGGAAGCTGTCAAGAAAGTCATTAAGAAGTACAAGTGATCACGCGGCGTTACACACCAGACGCGTACCTTACATTCTGTTGCCGAGGAATGTAAGGTACTATCTTTGTTCTTGTCAAAACTATGTTCGTGTGCTATGTTATGACTGCAGCCCCGCGTAGCCTAGTATGTAGTGGTGGTGTGTGAGCGACATTTGAATATTTTATATAATATATGTGTGGATGTGAACCTATTTAGGCATGACAATAGATACATTTTACGTTTATCATTATTATTATGGTTTCATCGTTTGTAGCAATAGTTTGCTGCTTCAAATGCGTCTATGATGTTTTAAAACATGGCAAATGTAGTTCATCATATATGATTAGTGAAAGTCATCGTCGTTTTTCATTTGGCTGTTTTGCTTCTTCTTTTTCATCGCTAACTGTACCGACTAGCATGGTAGTTTGATCACGTAGCCGTAACCTTTCCCACGGTTGATGCACGTTACGCTTTTTCAACTTGTTTCCCATGCATTGCACACAACACACTATGTGTGACTAAACCGCGTCGAATTAACATGGAAATATATGCGATGCAGAGTCATTACAAATAACATGGCATATTTCAGTACAGTAACATGGAAGATTCAGTACAAACAACACGACAGATTCAGCATAAGCAACATGGCAGATCTAGTATACTTAACATGGAAGATCCAGTATACTTAACATGGCAGATCCAGTATAATTAACATGGCAGATCCAGTACAATTAACATGGCATATTTAGTATAAAATAGCATGGCATATTTAGTATAAAATAGCATGGTAGATTAACTACACATAACATGGCAGATTAAGTACCCATAACATGGCAACTGCATTTATCCATTCAATGTATTTTCCTTCAACTTCTGATGCCCCTCAAGAGTCATTCTCCCAATTTAAAAAAAATCACAACATCTCGGGTACAAAACAAAATGTCCACAAGGACCATGTCACAGCGCCCCAATTTTGCTTACGGATTACCCGTCCCTTTCTTTGGTTTCTTGTGTTTTGCTTGAATCTCCAATCCCGATTTGTACCTTATCTCTTTTGGACGACCCTTTGTGATGGAACGGGGCGGGTTCCTGACCTGGGTTTGTGTGCTTGCTGTTCCAGATCCTATCTCTGAGTTTTTAGATGATGGCCCCGTGGACAAAGGCACACTTGATGTGCGGGGGAACCGGTGTAAGGCTTCCTCAGTTTTCCTCTTCTTGATCTCATCAAGCTCTCTTTTCAGGGCCTTCATGTGTTTTTCTACGACTCTTGTTGTCTCATCATTCTTGCACGCTTCATCAATTAGCTCAGCATAGTTCTTTGTCAGCAAAACGTGCCTCACGGCTTCGATGGTTGACTCAGGTATCTCATCATGCACAGCCAGAACTGAGTTTGTTGTCTGCGGCGCCAACGCGTTGTCAGCGTCCCAAGTCCATTGCCGCCTTATGAAATGACGGGGCATCCGTGTCACAGCGTTCATGTCCATTACTTTTAGTATGTGACAGCACACAATGCCGTCCCGTTCAAACTTGCAGCATTGGTAGTAGTATTCACCTTGGCCTATTGAGGCTTTCACGAAGTAGTTCCTTCCTTTGTCCGGGTCTTCAGGTTCTGAATCTGACATGCCCAAAATAGAACACACCTTGATTGTATGTTCGTCCACCTGGAAAGCCGTGAACATGTTGGCACGCTTTATTTCTTCCTGGAATCTGCAAGTTTTGTGTGTTTTCTGTTAAACTATCATGCACTCTTTTTTTGTAGCACCTTGTGTTGTCATGGAAATAGAAATACATTTTGTTTGAACATGGCAAACATAGTACATTGAACATGGCAAATATAGTACCTTGAACATGGCAACTGTAGTATATTAGACATGGCAACTATAGTACATTAGACATGGCAACTGTAGTACACTAGACATGGCAACTGTAGTACACTAGACATGGCAACTGCAGTACATTTTCAACTGGCCATCGTCATTTCCACACCAACATTCCCAATGGAAGCACATTGCATAAAACATGGCAACTGCATTTTATTAAACATGACATCTATAGTTGAGTAAACATGGCAATTGCATTTCAGCAAACATGGCAGTTGCATTTTAGTAAACATGGCAATTGCATTTCAGTATATGTGGCGACAATATAACATTTTCAGTTGACATTGGCATTTGCATACCAACATGCTCAATGGAAGTACAGTGCATCAAACATGGCAACTGCATTTCACTGATCATGGAAAATGCATCCGAGCAAGCATGGCAAACAGAATTTTCATTGAACATGGCAACTGCAGCTGAGTAAGCATGGCAAACAGTATTTCATTAAACATGGCAACCACATATCATGGCAACTGCATTGCATTCTATATGGCACCTACTGCCTTCGTGCTTTGCGCAAATAAGATTGTAACACAACTGACTTACTTGTTAAAGATCTTGTTGGTATATATCTTGCTCATTTGCCTCTCCATCGGTAAATACGTTAGCAATTTTGGTTGCTTTAGCGCGGTGTTCGGTTCTTGCTGTAGCTCAGCTCCCAGTATTTTTTCTTGCAAAGCTGTGTACTGCTTGGCAAACTGTAGCAATGAGTTGCCAGGTCTCACGTGCCGCTTCAAAACAGCATTGAACCCCTCGCTGCACTGCGTAGTTTGTAGAAATGGGAAGAAGCACTGCATGAAGTAGGCCGGCACCCAGTACATTTGCTTCTCCCACAGGCTAGCAAGAGTCTCCTTGTCTGGACTTGATATGTTTCTATGGCCATCCATATCCTTTCAAACTCCTCCATCGTCAAGCTGTGGTCCACGCACATCTCGAATGCCTTGTGCGGCTCTGGACGGTCAGCAAAGAACGGTCCTAGAGTCTCCTCAGCCTTCTTTATAATGTGCCACTTGCAGTGCCTATGCACTGCCAACGGAAAGACCTTCTCTATGCCTGCATGCATGCTAAAATCCTGGTCTGTTATTATGTTCATCGGAGCAAGTCCATCCATGCACTCCAAGAAGGTCTTGAACAGCCAAACGTACCCATCCGTGTCTTCGTTCCGAACGAGCCCACAACCGAACTGCAACGACTGATTGTGGTTATTTATTCCTATGAATGGAGCGCATGGAATCTTGTACATACTAGTGAGATACGTCGCGTCGAATAAAATGCAATCTCGGAAATGTTTGTAGGCTCTCCTTGCAGCACCATCCACCAATACATGTTCCTGACACGGTCCTCATCGTCCAACCTTATCCTGTAGAAGAAATCTGGATCTTCCTTCGCTTTCTCATCGAAGTAGGCCATCGTGGCGTCTATGTCAGCCAACTTGCTCTCTCTATGGTACTTTGCCTTTAGGTTTGTGACGTCAGCTGGTATGTAGAGCATGCTACTCAGAGTCCCCTTTTTGCTATGGATGAGTGATAGTATCTGGAGCATTCTTGATGGACCAACGTTACAATCATGTAGCATCTTTATTAATTTCCTTTTGAGTGGGGTGAATCCTTTGTGGGCGGTCAGAAATTTTACCAGGTCAAACTTCTTTATGAGTTTGTGGTTGTGCTCGTCAAAATATTCAGTGACCACATACTGTGTCCCATCTACGTTTAGCTTACACCAGACAGGGCATCCTGTCTTGAGAATGATATCTCTCTTTCGTTCCGGAACGACAGGCGCAATACCTTTCCCTTTCTTGTTCCTACGTGCCTTGTGGCACCTCATCTCACCTCTGCTGTACTCATTAGTTTTCTTAATTTTCCTATGGTATTCGGTGTTGACCGCAAACCCATGGAACTTTGCATATGTCTGGTAGAATTCCTTTGCTTCTGCAAACGATTCAAATCTCTGCCCAACGTACGGTGGCTGAGGTACCACGATCTCTGATTGCCCATCATCTTCATCCCCTTGTGCTTCATCATCAGTTTCATCATTCACTTCAGTATCGGCGGCAGGTTCATCTACTTGAGTGTTGCCAGTGCTTGTGTTCAAAGGGGTGCCTGTCGGCATTGCTGGAATGATTGCCATTTCCGACTCTGACTCGGCATTGTTTGCGGCATGAATGTCTGTTGGCTGGTGGAACGCGTCTTCCGTGCGCTCAGAGCTCCCCGCAGTAGATGTCCCCGTGCCGCTGTTCACTGTAGTTGTAGGCCCTGTAATAGAAAAAACAGGTACGAGAGTAAGATTTTGCTTGAATAACATGTTTATTGCAACGGATCACATCAACTTCAAGTGATTTGGCATGACATCATTCAAACAGCAAGCTGTGAGTCCGCGTGTTTACATGCATGGCAACTGTAGTTGTCCAGTCATGGCAGCTACAGTCCAACAAACATGGCAACTATTGTTTGCCAATGCACGACAACCAGCTCCTTTTTAGTACGAAAACTTGGATTCTATATGCATGGTAGCTGCTGTCCTGCATACATGGCAAATACTGCTACCAATAGATGGTAACCACTGTGTTCTAGCATCAAAACTTTTGCATTCTAGGCTTGATCTCACTAGGCAAATGCGATCAACCATTAGTGCTGCACACATGCTTTTAGCAGTTGGCAAATTTTCGAAGACAATCTATGACTCATTGCACACAACCGCTTGTTAGCGTTTTATGCTTGATTTTGTCCCCCATCACTGCTACAAATCTTATTTTTCGTCACGTGCTATTTTTTGCCACAAAAACAAATGTAGTGCTCTTTTGTGGTTCAATTTTTTCCTTACCTTGGTGTGCTGCATGTGCCCATCTTGTGTGGTCTATCACACCAAATTGATGTGCTCTATCTGTAATCTGTGAAGCTTGCCACGAGATGTTTGCCGGGGTACCACCACCGTAATAACCTGTAAGCATTGTAGTAGTTGGTCAATACATGACAACTGCAGTTTGTGCTGGCATGGCAACTATAGTTGTCCTGGCATGGCAACTGCAGTTGTTCCTCCATGGCAACTGCAGTTGTCCAGGGAGGGCAACAACAGTTGTCCAGGGATGACAACTGCAGTTATTTATTCATGGCAACTGCAGTTGTCCAGTCATGGCAACTGCAGTTGTCAACTATGCTCCTGCTGCTAATTTACCGTCCACAACTTCACTTTTTATGGACTCACCTGTGTATGACGTCGATGGCAGGTACATGGGTGCTGCCTGATGCCACGTGCTGCATGAAGGCTCTGCATTTTCCCCCGTAATAACCCGTGAGTCTTTTGCCAACCTTTGCAAGTTTATTTTTCATGTCTAGAGCAGTATGTGTTCTTTTTCGTATGCGTTACCTTGATTAGCCATATTAGCTAGTTGAAGTTGGCTGCCCGTACATTTGTCAGTGTTAGCGCCATGTGACTGAATTTGCCACGGAGGCCCCCTGAGTGTGTTTTGGTCATAAGAACCTGCGAAAAAATGACAGTGTATGACATAAGTAGAATGTCATCTTCATCGTTGCGAACATGGCAAGTGTTCTTTTCTTTTGTTATCACGCGTCATACCAATGCCGGCATACTGTTATAGTAGTGGCAGCAACGGCCCTGCAGAAAGGAGTTGACTGTACTCTGATGCATCCCAAGGGGACGTTTCTGGTCTTTGAGAACCCCAAGTATCAGCGCCATCTTCGTGATTCATTCTCTTCCGCGTCTTGTTTCTGCCAATATGCTCTCAATCACTGCATGAACAAGAACGCATCAACAATCCACAAAAAATATATCCTTGTGCTGCTTGCATGTAGAAGTTAACATGTCAGTGTTATCACATTTTCATGCGTAGGCAACCAACATATCATGGCTAGTAGGACATGCACATCCACTATCTTTTTTAAAATCTGGGTGCTAGCTATCCGTTTGATTCGATGGCACCAGCCACTACAATAGGATGGCAAGCAATAAGTTGACATGGTGGCAGTTGACGGCAATGGTAGGTGGCAACTGACGTTAGACACCAGTGGCAATTAATTTTCACACCCCCCATTATTCCAAATTTCTCAATTTTCTCTCCCTTTTTATGGATTCCTACACATCCATTCATTCACCAACTACATGCATCAATCTACTGAGAACTTACGGTTATCTCTAGCGTATTACATGGCAGATCGAGTGTATTCTGCTTGGCAACTGTGGAGACACACAAGCCATGTAGAGTTTTACCCATGTAGGATGGATCTAGTTGCGAACTTCGTCAGTAATTACAGCAATTTTCTGCCCAGAATAAGTATGAGAATCAGTAGGGAGATCAGGATAATCACCTGCTTTTAGCTGGTTATCTTTGGAGGGCGTTGTTGGAGTGGGGGGTGGGGGGGGAGGGGGTGGGGTGGGGGAGATAAGGGGTGTGGTTTGCGGTGGGAAGGCCCTACGGATCTGCTTTGGTTGCCATGGCAACCAGAGAAGGTCGACGATGGAGGTAGGGGTTCGGGAGGTGGGAGAAGATAGCGTCAGTCGGGATTGGGGATCGATCAGAGGCCGTGACGGCTGGATCGTGCGGGTTGCTGGGTCCTCTGGCCCGGACGTGCGGGCGGGGTTGCCACACACCGGACGTACGGGCTGTGCCTTTGCGCGCTCAGACGCGGTCGTGCGGGCTGGTTCCTGTCCATGCCACACGAGGCGTGTGGCACAACTACCCGATACACCACACGTGTGGCAGTTATCGGGACCCTTTGTCAATTTATTTTTTGATCTTTTCATCGGAAAATAGCCATAAGCTACAAATGGAGCTAAGCTCACAAAACAACCCCGTCACTCATAAAAATACTCAATCTAATGGAATTTTGTAAGATTGTACTATGAACCATCGAGTTCCAACTTAGTTATGAACTGGCGACTTCCAACTTAGTTTTGACTGAAAATTGAAAACCTGAAAGCATTTATTAATTTCGCCTTGCTAAACTACGACCTTATATCACATCACATCCTGCCATGTACAAAATTGAAGTAACATGTCCAGGCTTAGTTTTTTTTTCCTCTTTTTTGGTTATTACTTGAATTGAGTATCTCACTTTTTTGTAAGGAAGACATATCAAACAACTTTTTCCAAACTATTTTACCCTTTTCAATAGTTTATATATCTATCATATTTATCTTTTGTATCCTTGTATAGAAATTTAAATTGTTCTATCGCCAAAATAGATGAGTGCGGCAACGCGCGCCAGTAATGATCTAGTATAGAGTGATTATTCAACTGCAAATCTGTAACAAATTAATGTCTACTTGATGCACTTAAGAAATTCTCGCCCAATATCAGAAATGTTGTTTTTAGCTTCATTCGCATGATATTTGAGCAAGTATAATAGAAACTTCGCCACCGCCGCGTGCAAGCAACAACTTTAACCGCAAGTAGCCGAACAGGAACACCACTGGAGATAACCGGCAAACCACAAACAGCGTTGGAGCTTCGACCACCATACCGCTGTCGCAAGGTGGTGTCTTCAAGAAGAAAATGACATCGGTGCATCGTCACCACCCAATCTAGAGACTCTGGGCTTTCACCCGGGACGGGATGGAGAGGGCAAGAGCAGGATCATGATGCTGCCTTCAAGAAGGAACGACGCCGGAGCGCCGCCGACATCATGGCCATAACAACCGGCCAAGGATTTCCCCAATCCATCCCTACCAGACCCTCGACCCCACCAACCGCCAGATCCAGCAAATAGAGGACGCCGGCATTGCCGGCCGACGCGACAAGAAGCTCCATGGAAGGCTTCCGTCTGCAGATGCGCTCCAAGGACGAACGTGGAAGCTCCGGGAGCCAGTCCACACCCGTTGCCGGCCCGCCGCCCACATGGCCAGGCACGACGCCCCACCGCATCCACACCAGCCACCGGTTGACTATGGCCGCCACCATAGCTCTAGGCGCACTGCGCGTAGAGCACCACCGAGCCCATCACGCCGCCGCCAAGCAACGTCCCCGACACCGCCCCCCGCAGCGCTGCGTCGCCGCCCGACCACAACGACCCGCGTCGGCCACCATCGAGAGGGGGAAGAGATCCCCCCCCCCCCCCCCCCCCGCCGTGACCGGGCTTCGCCCTTCAGCGCGAGCCGGCGGCGGCGAGGGGAGAAGCAAGGAGGAGGAAGGCCCTAAGGCCATCGGCTAGGGTTTCCCCTCCGCGTCGCTCCGATCCGGAGGGGGAAAGGGGTTCAATTCTTCGCCCTTTTGCAAAGTTATTTTTATCATGTCTAACTAAGCTTGAGCATGAGCTTCACTAATAACATAGTATGACTCTATAGGGCATTCCAAAGTTAAGTCTCGACTAATAAAATCAGAAAGAACATTAGAAGCACAGAGAAATTATACATCAGTTAAATTATAATCAAGTATTTCATTTATTGATAAATAATAAACTGTAAATTGACTGAATTTTTCAAATGTCCTTCCGTAGAAATAATTCATTATAGACCAGGTACACAACACATGTATAATTGTACTTACATTAAGAAATGCTTGACACACCTTTACAAAAAGTGTTTGTCAAAGCTATATGAACCCCAACTCAAGTGATACACACCGCAAAGTCCAATGCGCAGTAACTCGCTAGCCCCCCCCCCCCCCCCCCCCCCGCCCTTCCTAGCCCCCACCCTCCGGACGCCACCCGCCCCGGCATCCACCTCCTCGTCGCTCAGTGCATCCCACAGACTCCACTCTCCCATCTCAGGTGATCTCCCTACCACTCCATCACCATGTCACTTGCAGATATTAACTTTGATAGAGGCCAAGACTTCGCGGCTGAAGTTTGGAGGAAATGGGGAGTTCCTATCAACCATGAGGAAGGCAAGGATATGGAGGAGTTCATCCTTGTTGCAGAGTTCACCAGATCTCGCATTTTTTCAGACATAAATGGCATGGAAAATAAATTATTCTGGAACAATTTTTAGCCATTAATCAGAATTTTATCCCTCCAAATAGTCCGCACCATCTGCCATTCCATTAACCATTAGAGAAAATAGATGCAAAGAACTAGCCTTTTTTCCTCCTCCATCCGGCAATGGGAAGAGAAAGTAAACACTATAAACTACAGGAAGCATCAACCACTTTGATCCTAAGTTCTGACTATCCATGTCAAAGAGTAAAACTACCGGAATAAGTTGTATAGAACATGAAAAAACTTCCTATCAATGAGGTATTCCAACCATTTTAACTCAACACTACTTATTCCTAAATCATGATCATGCATCAGCCAATACATAACATAACCTAAAAACAAGCCTGATATGTTGTTTTTAGGGCATCTACCTGCTAGAGCAACTTATAGGACATATTATATAGGTGGACGGACCAAATTGATTTTAAATGCCTAAAAACAATGTCTGTACAAAGGCATTCCAAAGTTAAGCAGGACCCAACTTGTAGAATATATAGTAAGAAGAAGAATGGATGGAAGCCAAAATTGTGTATTGTACAACTTCCGCTAGTGGTTAATACTACAAGATTTCAGTGGCATGGAAAATATGTTATTGTACTACTTTCCTCAGCAATTTGCAATGGCACACATTTCTGAACAGATTATACATCATGTAGGTTTACAAAGGACAAACTACAATTTCCTGCTGGTCTACAAGCATATCACCGGTTAAAAGTTAAAAACAAGAACAATGCAATTCTTATTCAAGCAACACAGATAATAAAAGGTATCACAATATGCATATCTCTATTCATGACGATAGAAATCGAAGGGAGGTGATATTCACCTTCCGTTTGATGTATTAGATGGAGTGAAGTGCTCACATGTCACAATATCGTCTACTTAGGCATATATCTACACTTTCAGAATTTGGACGAGAAGTTTTTAACCTCGCTGGGTAGTCGCTCTTGGTATTCAGTCGCCAGTCAGAACACAATATATAGAAAACTTCAGTGAGGTAGTCAAGAAAAAACCCAAAACTGCAGGTTCTATTCAAAGGTAGCTAAAAGTTTCAAATATATAGAACCAGTTGACTCACCATGTAGATGTCTATATCTTCAAGCATGCAACCAAAAGTATATCAGCCATCTGGAACTGTACTATAACATTCACGAAACATGACATATGGATCATTACGTATAAAAAAGGGTTTAGATAGCAGCAGCAATTACTGGTACTTCAGCTAATGTATCGGTGCAAGACGCCCTCGTTCCCGAGCGCGAACCCTTGGTTGTCGCCGATGAACCTACAACATCCCTCTTGCCAAACATTGTGATAATTGCAGTTTCAGTGGACAAACAGACTCAGCTCCGAACATGCTCAACAAATAATCTATCTCCTACAGACTGCATACAGTTCATTTGAGTTACTGTTTCAATCTTACCTAGTAGCATCATGTAAACAGCATACAGTTCATTTCAGTTATTGTTACTTTTGAGTGGTAGCCCACGTCTAGAATTCAAAAGCCCCGGCTTCGCACCGACGGTTCCTCAATTGCTTCAACTATCTGAAAATGGAACCCAGTTAGAGGAAGTTGATGAGCGCTTAAAGGCAGAATAAAAGAACTATTTCTCATGCCAAACTAATCAGGTTGAGAAGAGCTAGCCTCACCTCTGTGCCCTTACTGCGGAAAAGTCCACCGCCGCGCATGTGGAGCGAGAGCCCACCATCTGATCTCCATCCCATGTTTTGTATCTCCGTCTGCATCGGCAGACAGGGAGGGAGGAAAGGATCAGGGGGACTGCGGCGGGTGGTGCTGGAGGCCTCACACGGGCACGCTTGGAGTTCATAGTCGTGACGGCGATGGTGACCTAGAGGCGGCACTGAAGGATGACAAGGGGGCGGGGAAGAGCAAACGGTGGTAGCGGCGGCCATCTAGGGCTACACGGGAGCATGTCGCTCACTAGGTGGGTTTGCGGGTTCGCGCTTAGGGTTCCTAAGAGGGCACTGCCGCCGCTGAAATCCTAGTCAGGGGGATGAGGAGTCGAGCAGGGAGGAGTTGGATCGAGAGAGAGGAGTAGCCACCGAAGGTGTCGCGTCCAGGCTTGCGCGTGAAACATAGACGTTAATGGGCCGGCCAAAGTACACTGTTACGACGTGATGTGAAAGATAGGCAAAAGATAGAAGTGGTGGAATGTGGTGGGTGATGCGAGACTACCAACTGAGATAATAGGAGTAGAGATATGTCCGTGGTCATGGATCCTACTTAAAACAGATCCATGATTAGTACTACATAACGGCAATGCTACCAAGACAAGATCGAACACTTCATATGGACCCAATTTCTAGATCGCATCAGTACAACAGGGATGCTTCATGACCGGGTTGGCGCAGAGTGATGGTCGATTTAGTGGCGAGCTCCGGAGTGCCTCAGGTGAAGGTTGGGATCGGGATAAATCCCTGTTGGCTTGGCCTACACCGACGCGGTGGCGTATGCGGGTGCCACCGCACCTTCCTGGAGAGCGTCGGGGCTACCCTTCCTCTCTCCTCACCGCGTACCGGGGGAAACCCTTGGCAGAAGCGTCGTCATCGCCGCGTCCCTTCTTGGAGGTGTTGATTGGTACCGGCGCTTCAGAGGCTCGGAGATTGGTGGGCGATCTCCGGTGGATGCCGCGGTCACGAGGCCTCTTCGTTTTTACTATCGATCCGCCATTGTCGGCATTTGTTTCTCTTGTATTTTCTCTATCATTTCTTTTTGGCGTGACTGTGCTGCTTCCGCCCCAGCATCTATCGTTGGTTGTCTCGGTTGGTTGCTTTGTATACAATGAGGGGGGAATCCCTTTTTCAGAAAAGCTCAATAAAGATGCATATTTCAGTAATGTAATACCATTGGGATAATGGCTTTGATCATGACGACCCGCAGAAGAGAGGAGGGGGAGGGGACTAACCATGCACAATTTGCTTACCGAGGCAAAATTTCCAGTGATGCGGCAGAGGGGGTGGAGGAGTGGAACATAGCAGCTTTGATTGGAAAACGGTTGATATGCTCCGTCGTCAGCCACCACGACGCAATCCTCCACGATCTACAAACGTTCCATGGACGCCTTCCGGTCATCCCCCTCGTCACAGCATCTGTCGCTCCGCCACCGGGTGGTCCCGGGGACTCAAACCACGCTGGCGCGCCCACGGCCTTCATGGTGGGAGAAAAGGCTCTGTTGGGGAGGCGATGCGCGCGAGGTGGAGCCACAGAGGATGACACGGCCCCGGCGAAGATGGCGGCGGCCGCGACCACGACGGACTCGGCCAGAGCTGGAGGAGAGAGAGGGGTGCAACATCGACGCAAGGGGATTGGGGCAGCGCCGATGCGAGGGAGGATCGGCGGGAGATTGGGCGGGATGCGGGTGGGAGTCGTGGGGCGCCTTGATCGTGCTAGTTCTTTTTTTTCTTTTGTTTTAGTGCGAGAGAGAGAGGAGAGGTGGAAGGGGTAGGGAAAATTTGGTTGATTAAAGATTGACCGTGATTTACTTTTCATATGGAAGTTACCAAATACTATAAAAAAATGATCTTATTGACAGATAAAACTGATTTAAATAAATTGTGGGTAAAATCTGATTTAAATGTGTTGGTAGGATAAAAAACGGTGGGAAAAAATTAACCGGAATGAGGCGAGACTACCAACTCAGACATTCGAAGTAGAGATGATGTGCCTTGAATGTACTGAATTTCAGTGCGTGCATTTTGTGTGGTGTGCGCGTGTGTGTTTTGTGTTTTATGTGTGGGAGGTGTGCGTCCTTAGCACATGAAGTTAAATTATTAAAAAATCAGAAGTTTAAAAAATAAAATGGAAACAAAAATAAAATACACACAATTTGTAAAAAGGATTTTTTGCCTAACAATTGTTTGTGCAAATGTCTGTAAGAGCTACTATGGACAAAATCTTTAGTCGTGGTCAAATGGAGCTCCACCTACCATTCTCAACTTCCAGTCCTGGTCTAGTTCATCTAAGAGGCTCCTAAAGCAACAAAAAAATGTAGTGTGTTTAAATTTTGCAGCTCAACTTTACGACCTTTTTAGACAAGTACTTACTTACCAAGGTGTATAAAAGGCAATAGTATGTCTAAATTGATTCATTTTTTCTATGTTGAAAAACTGTAGAAGTTTGATGGAACCCGGAAAAATATTATGGAAAGAAGCTAAACAAAAAAATCATGGAATTTTGAAAAAATAAAAAATATGGACTGTCAATGAAAAGGCCTAAGAAGGTCAAATTAAAACTGGAGCAATTTGAAAAAGAGTCTTAAAAAATGGATTTTCCCCGTAGAAAACCAAGAAGTTTAAATATAAATAACAGAGCGGTTCAATCTTTACGAAACTAGAGTTTCCACGTTGCTAAAGAATAAACCAAGAAGTTCAAATTTTAAAAATAGGGCAGTTCAAAAAATATAACAAGAATGGTTTTTCCTCGTTCCAAACATAAATCTACAGGTTCAAAATTTAAACAACGGAGATGTTTGATTTTTATTCTATAACCAAGAAGGTCAAATTTGACAAATGAATTTCCCCGTTTCTAAAGAAACATAGAAGTTCAAATAAAAATAAAAGAGTGGTTCGATGTTTACTACAAACTACTAAGTTTTCTCATTACTAAAAGAAATAAAACCTAAAGGAGATTTTCTTCGTTAAAAATATCCCTAGAAATTCATATTTAAAAAACAGAGTGGCTCGATGTTTATTAAAAAATAGGATTTTTTTTTCAATTACTAAGATAAATAAAACCAAGATGTCCAAATAAAAAAAGAAACTCGATGTTTATACAAAATTTAGATTTTCCTCATTATTGAAGAATGAAAACAAGAAGTTCAAAACTTAAAAACAAGAAGTTCAAAATTTTAAAATAGAGTAGTTCGAAATCCATAAAAAAGCATTTTCCAAATTTCTAAATAAAAAACTCTAGAATTTAAAATTTAAATAAAGTGTCGATTCAATGTTTATTACAAAGCTAGGGTTTTTTCTGTTACTAAAAGAAATAAACTAAGAAGTCAAATTAGAAAAATAGCGGAGTTTAATATTTATTAAAAAAAATCTTAGAATTTGCTTGTTACCAAAGAAATAAAATCAAGAAGTTCAAATTAAAATAACAGAAGTAGTTTGATGTATACGGAAAACCCAAAATTCTTTCTATTCAAGGAAAATAAAAGTACAAAGTTCAATTTTTTTATAAATGTTTGATGCCTATTTAAAAACATTTTTTTCTAAGACTAAAACTAAGAAGTTCAAATTAAAATAACTACGAAGTTCGAAGTTTATAAAAAGCTAAGATTTTTCTTCATTACTAATGAATAAAATGAAGAAGTTCAAATTATGATAAAAGGAACAATTCAAAAAAGTTAAAAAAAAAAATTCCATTATTTTTGAAAACTAGAAGTTCAAACTAAAATGACGAAGTGGTATGATGTTTATTAAAATGACCATTTTTTTCAAAAACTCAGATATCCGTTGTTATTAAAGAATCAACCATGAAGTTCAAATTGAAAAAATAGTCAAATTCAATGTTTATTTAAAAATAAAAATTCTTTACTCAAAAATGAAAAATATGTGAAGTCCAAATTAAAATAACACAGAAGTACAAATTATATTAAAACCTAGGATTTACAAGTTCAAAAAACAAAAATGACGTTGAATTTTGAAAAAGCTCTCTATATGCCAAAGTTTCTCGTATTCAAACTCTGTCCAACATGATATCATAAGATATATTTCGTTAAACGATTTAAAATTTAGGTCTATGCCGGTCAAAAAAACTAAAGTTTTAACATATTCAAAAAAGCTCTGAAAGGTCGCTAATTAGAAAATCTACTCAACACGTAAAGCTGTCCCTTTTCGTTGGCTTTATAAGGGTATATCTTTTGCTCAATCTCAATGAGTGTTTTAGGAGTTACGTGTAAAAAACGAGAGGGAAGTCCAAAGCAAAAACTACTAGCGGTTCAACTACTACATGGAGTGTGTTTCATATAAGAAAAAGGAATAAAAAGGCAAAGCCTAGAAAGCCTTCGCGAAGTTCACGTGGTCGGCCCAGGAAAGTTCAAAAATTCTTGTATAGGAGGTTCACCGTGTGTCGGGGAAACGAACACCTATGGGATCATGGGAAACCCTTCTACGTTCGGCGGGGAGAGTAGCGCACGAAGAGCAGGTCTAGCAGTCAGCACAAGGGGATTTTACCAGGTTCAGGCTGCAAAGATGCGTAATACCCTAGTCCTGCTTGTCTGGATATATGTGTTCTTGAGCTTTTGAACTAGCTGCGGTGCATGCACAGTCCAAAAAGTCTGAATCCTCTCTCAGTACGCCTTGGGCCTCCTTTTATACGTAATGGGGTCGCCACAGTGGCACACAGGAGGTGGAAAGCAAGCTACAGTGCATGAGCTTATCGCCCGACACCATAGGACAAACACATTTAATGCACTACCTACGTGCCCTCTTACTTTATCGGGGACGGCAGTAGAAGTCGTCCCATTCGTCGCTGCTCCTCCTTGCTTCGACACGCGTCCAGGCTGACGAGGCGTGCAGTGCCACACTGGCTAACTAGCTGCTATGTTGGCGCGATGGTAGAACCTCCACGAAGGTCTGCATGCTGCCACGCAGGCGCCTGCTTAGTTGGCACGCTGGTCGTCGCCCTGGAATGGTGGTGAGGTGGCGAATCCTTGCCGGGCACGGGCCTAGCCGTGGCCCATCAATCGTCTCCGACAAGGCTTGCCGGGGGGCCTCATAGTCGTCCCCGGCAAGGGTCTTGCCGGGGGTCTTCGTCTTCTGGTCCCATGTGGACCCGCAGGCCATCAATCTTCCTGAAGATCTGCATGCTACCACGCATGCGTTCCCAAATCATGGCTTTAACGTTGTCGATGGTGTCAGAATTCTCAACCTCAAGGGTGATGGCCTTGCTGGTGCTGTGTAGGTTGCCCTAGCAAGGAGCTTGCCGGGGCCACGCAAGCCGCCCCGGCAAGGATGTTGCTAGGGGAGGTCCAACTTGTCTTCTGCTCCTTGTTCTCTATATTGAGTGTTGTCTTGGCAGTCTTGTGTTCTGTCTTTTACTGTCCTGCCGGGTCCGGCCACAAGCGTGGCTACGACTGCCAGTGCACAAGTAAGGGGTACAAAAAGAACCCATACTTTTGTACACCGACAGGATCCCCCGGGCCTGGGCCACACATGAGTGCAAAGCGTAGTTGGGCCAGACCCAAAGCAGTGTGCGGGCACGCGTGGCAGAGTATTAACTTCCACGGCACGATCTTTTAGTCAATTGCACTTCCCCACGATTTGCATTGAACGCGTGACATGAGGATCGTGCGTGGGACGGCCTCAGCGTGCTTGCGTCATCTCGCAGTCGATAGTAAAGAGGCGGTCCATGCTTCCCTTATTAAAAAAGAGGGATTTGCAGGGGCGCTACTCATTTACTAAGTGGACTTGGGTCGCAGCCTACATGGCGCCGCACCCCACGATCACTAGGTGAAAAACGGTCGCTCCACCTATCCTCACGCCTCCTTTCGCTCACCTCGTGTCCCTCATGCCTTGGGAAGGGCAGGCGGTGGATGCGGAGGACATGGGCATTAACGCTGAGGCGGGAAATGAGATGTCGCTGATTGGGGCAGCGGGTCGGTCCCGATTCCCTGTGCTTCAAGAGGCCACATTGGTCGTGCGGGGGGCCGCCCCTTGGGCTGGGAGGCCAGGCTCCGTCCCTGCCCTTCTATAAAAAGGGGAAGGGACAGCGCCTTTCCGCACGCGCCTTGTTCTCCTCCTACTGCTTGGTATTTTTCTTCCACTCGCCATGGTAAGAGGGTGTGCTGGTGCTTCGACAGTGGCGATGAGGGCTTCTGCTCGATAGCGTGTTCCTCCTCCTCCAAAGCTTTCGATGGCGAAGCCCGCTGCAAGGGGGAGAGGAAGGGGACGAGGCCAAGGTCGTCGCGATACTCGGGGAAGAGGAGGACGGGGCGGTGCGCTGGCTGTGCTTCTGCTCGCGACCCCTCCTCCAATGGACGGCCATGTCGGAGACCAGCCTTACGAGTTCTTCATCAGGCTGTACAAGCGCGTGTGCGGCCATATCCGCCTCCCTACCATGTTTGCTCGGGTGATGGAGCAAGATCCACCGCGGGCTTTTAGGCTATACATGAGGGGCTGCGAGAACGGCAACACATGTGTCGATGTCGGCTTCCCCCGCCCTCACGTCATGTACCTTCGCCGTGGGTGGAATTTTTTTGCACGCGCCCACATCTTGTTGGAGGGGCACGTTCTCCATTTCAAGTTAATGGAGAACGGCCTGCTCTCCGTCAAGGTCTTCGGGAGCTCTGGAATCCGCTTAGGGTGCTGCGTGGAGAGTCCCATCAACGACGAAAGCTCCTCCTCGAGTGACAGTGACGAGGAGGACAGCGCCAACGATGACGATGATAGCGGGCGTAAGGATGACGACTTCGACTCTAGCTGACCATCAGTGGCAGCACCATCATCTTCTCCGCCTCCTCCCCCGGCAACATGCCTTGTCGGGGGTTGCGTCCTGCTGGCTCTAGCGTTGGTGGTCGACGTGCTTCCCCATCAAGCTCTCCATCGACGCGTTCCCCATGCCCATCCCTGTCTTCACCTGCTGTGCCTGGGAGGAAAGGGGAAAGAACGGGATTACGGGGCACTTTTCTTTTTCCCAATCTGTAGGCACTTGCCAAATCTTAACTTTCTAGAAAATGTAATCTCCCGAGCCCATGCTCATGTTCTGTAACATTTGTACTTGCATCAGCATATCAATGAAAAAGATGAGCTTTTGCCGGGAACCCATGCACGTATACGTCCATGCGGAGGTGACCGCCTCCTTAATAAAAATAAATGAGTTTTCCCAGCAAGCTACCTTGTCGGTGCCCTCTATGCCAGCTGGAGAGTCACATCTGCCAGGTTACAGACACAGGGCCCAGCCCCCTGCCAATTTCTTTTTATCAAAGGTTACTGCGACCATTTCGACCGAAACATTGTTCGGGTCAGGGATGGGAGCACCTAAGATCAAAAAGAGTGGCAAGGTTTTATAACACACAAGTGACAAGTTACGAACATGGATGGACGAGAGGTGAACTTTGTCTATTTGATCCACCAGGGATCGTCGTGTTGGGTAGTCTCCTCAACCTCTTGCCGGAGCATCGCTACTATGGCTGAAAGGAGGAGAGGACAAGAGCATGGAACCTTGGCGGCCCATCTGTACCTGCTAGGATCTAAGGTAGCACAATATCTCGGACAAGCATGCATGTATATATGCATATATATAAACATGGAAACTAGCAGGAAACTGTACATACTAAAAGTTATCTGACTGCGCACAGGGTCTGCGTCTGGCTCTGTACATAGGGTTACATGCCTTGCCGACAAGGCTAGTACAAAAGGTGGTTGCCGGGGCTCCAGGCAACCGCGCCCTACGGGTAAAACTTGTGAAGATGTTCGATATTCTAGGAGTTGCTCACCGGAATGCCATCTTCAGTCTCCAGGCGGACTGCGCCGGGCCTGGTGACTCGTATTACCCGATAAGGGCCTTCCCACTTTGACGTCAACTTTTTTGAATTCTTGGCGGACTGAACATGCCGAATAACAAGGTCGCCTTTGATACATCCATTTTGCATCATGCTTTTATATTGATATTTATTGCATTATGGGCTGCTATTACACGTTATATCACAATACTTATGGCTATTCTCTCTTATTTTAAAAGGTTTACATGAAGAGGGAGAATGCCGGCAGCTGGGATTCTGGGTTGGAAAAGGAGCAAATATTGGAGACCTATTCTGCGCAACTCCAAAAGTCCTGAAACTCCACGAAAGTCATTTTGGGAATTAATAAAAAATATCCAGCGGAAGAAACACCTGAGGGGGGCCACCCACCACCCACGAGGGTGGGGGGCGCGCCCTACCCCCCTGGGCGCGCCTCCCTTCCTCATGGTCCACCTGGAAGCCCTCTGGTGCCCATCTTCTGCTATATGAGGTCTTTTACCCTGGAAAAAATCACAAGCAAGCTTACGGGACGAAACTCCACTGCCACGAGGCGGAACCTTGGCGGAACCAATCTAGGGCTCCGGCGGAGCTGTTCTGTCGGGGAGACTTCCCTCCGGGAGGGGGAAATCATCACCATCGTCATCACCAACGATCCTCTCATCGGGAGGGGGTCAATATCCATCAACATCTTCATCAGCACCATCTCCTCTCAAACCCTAGTTCATCTCTTGTATCCAATCTTTGTACTAAAACCACAGATTGGTACTTGTGGGTTGCTAGTAGTGTTGATTACTCCTTGTAGTTGATGCTAGTTGGTTTATTTGGTGGAAGATCATATGTTCAGATCCTTAATGCATATTAATACCCCTCTAATTATGAACATGAATATGCTTTCTGAATAGTTACGTTTGTTCCTGAGGACTTGGGTGAAGTCTTGCTATTAGTAGTCATGTGAATTTGGTATTCGTTCGATATTTTGATGAGATGTATGTTGTCTCTCCTCTAGTGGTGTTATGTGAATGTCGACTACATGACACTTCACCATTATTTGGGCCTAGAGGAAGGCATTGGGAAGTAATAAGTAGATGATGGGTGGCTAGAGTGACAGAAGCTTAGACCCTAGTTTATACGTTGCTTCGTAAGCGGCTGATTTGGATCCACTTGTTTCATGCTATGGTTAGGTTTACCTTAATACTTCTTTTGTAGTTGTGGATGCTTGCAATAGGGGTTAATCATAAGTGGGATGCTTGTCCAAGAAAGGGCAGTACCCAAGCACCGGTCTACCCACATATCAGATTATCAAAGTAATGAACGCGAATCATATGAGCGTGATGAAAACTAGCTTGACGATAATTCCCATGTGTCCTCGGGAGCGCTTTTCTCATTATAAGAACTTGTCCAGGCTTGTCCTCTGCTAAAAAAGGATTGGGCCACCTTGCTGCACTTTATTTACTTTCATTGCTAGTTACCTGTTACAAATTATCTTATCACAAAACTATCTGTTACCTACAATTTTAGTGTTTCCAGAGAATACCTTACTGAAAACCGCTTGTCATTTCCTTCTGCTCCTCATTGGGTTCGACAGTCTTAGTTATCGAAAGGACTACTATAGATCCCCTACACTTGTGGGTTATCAAGACTCTTTTTTGGCGCCGTTGCCGGGGAGTGAAGCGCCTTTGGTAAGTGGAACTTGGTAAGGAAACATTTATATAGTGTGCTGAAATTTACTGTCACTTGTTACTATGGAAACTAATCCTTTGAGGGGCTTGTTCGGGGTATCTTCACCCCGACTAGTAGAGCAAAGAGTTGCTCCTCAACCTACTGAACCTACTAAAAATGTTTACATTGAAATTCCTTCGGGTATGGTAGAGAAACTGCTAGCTAATCCCTTTGTAGGAGATGGAACATTGCATCCCGATTTACACCTTATCTATATGGATGAAGTTTATGGGTTATTTAAGCTTGCAGGTATGCCCGATGATGTTATTAAGAAGAAGGTCTTCCCTTTATCTTTGAAGGGAGATGCATTGACATGGTATAGGCTATGTGATGATATGGGATCCTGGGACTATAAACGATTGAAATTGGAATTTCACCAGAACTTTTATCCTATGCATCTTGTTCACCATGATCGTAATTATATATATAATTTTTGACCTCGCGAAGGAGAAAGCATCGCTCAAGCTTGGGGGAGGCTTAAGTCAATGTTATATTCATGTCCCAATCATGAGCTCTCAAGAGAAATGATTATTCAAAAATTTTATGCTCGTCTTTCTCTCAACAATCGCTCCATGCTTGATACTTCTTGTGCTGGTTCTTATATGATGAAGACTATTGAATTCAAGTGGGATTTACTGGAAAGAATTAAACACAACTCTGAAGATTGGGATTCCGACGATGGTAAGGAGTCAGGTATGACACCTAAGCTTGATTGTGTTAAATCTTTTATGGATACCGATGCTTTTCATGGATTTAGCACTAAATATGGACTTGACTCTGAGACACTACTTCTTTCTGTGAATCATTTGCTACTCATGTTGATCTTCCCAAGGAGAAGTCGTTTAAATATAATCCTCCCACTGAAGTAAAAGTAGTTGCACCTATTACAGTTGAAGAAAAGATTTCACTTATAATGATCCTATTGTTCCTACTACTTATGTTGAGAAACCACCTTTCCCTGTTAGGATAAAGGATCATGCTAAAGCTTCAACTGTGGTTCGTAAGAGTAATACTAGAACATATACACCACCTGAGCAAATTAAAGTTGAACCTAGTATTGCTATGGTTAAAGATCTCTTGGCTGATAATATTGATGGGCATGTTATTTATTTCTGTGATGAAGCTGCTAGAATTTCTAGACCCGATGCTAAGAAACATAGACCTGTTATAGGCATGCCTGTAATTTCTGTTAAAATAGGAGATCATTGGTATCATGGCTTATGTGATATGGGTGCTAGTGCCAGTGCAATACCGTTTTCCTTATATGAAGAAATTATGCATGATATTGCACCTGCTGAGGTAGAGGAAACTGATGTTACAATTAAGCTTGCCAATAGAGATACTATTTCACCAATTGGGATTGTTAGAGATGTTGAAGTCTTGTGTGGAAAAGTCAAATATCATGCTGATTTTCTTGTTCTTGGTTCCCCACAAGATGACTTTTGTCCCATTATATTTGGTAGACCCTTCTTGAATACTGTTAATGCTAGGATTGATTGCGAAAAAGATGTTGTTACAATTGGCTTAGGGGATATGTCTCATGAGTTTAACTTTGCTAAATTTCGTAGACAACCCCATGATAAAGAATTTCCTAGTAAGGATGAAATTATTGGTCTTGCTTCTATTGCTATGCCTCCTATAGATCCTTTAGAACAATATTTGCTAGACCATGAAAATGATATGTTTATGAATGAAAGAAGGGAGATAGATGAAGTATTCTTTAAACAGGGACCTATTTTGAAACACAACTTGCCTGTTGAAATCCTAGGGGATCTTCCTCCACCCAAGGGTGATCCCGTGTTTGAGCTTAAACCATTACCTGATACTGTTAAATATGCTTATCTTGATGAAAAGAAGATATATCCAGTTATTATTAGTGCTAACCTTTTAGAGCAGGAAGAGGAAAGATTATTAAAAACTCCGAAGAAGCACTGTGCTGCTATTGGATATACTCTTGATGATCTTAAGGGCATTAGTCCCACTTTATGCCAACACAAGATAAATTTGGAAGAAGATGCCAAACCAGTTATTGATCACCAACGACGGTTAAACCCTAAGATGAAAGAAGTGGTAAGAAAGGAAATACTAAAGCTCCTTGAGGCAGGTATAATTTATCCCGTTGCTGATAGTCAGTGGGTAAGTCCTGTCCATTGTGTACCTAAGAAGGGAGGTATTACTATCGTTCCTAATGATAAAGATGAATTGATCCCGCAAAGAATTATTACATGTTATAGGATGGTAATTGATTTTCATAAATTAAGTAAAGCTACTAAAAAAGATCATTACCCCTTACCTTTTATTGATCAAATGCTAGAAAGACTATCCAAACATACACATTTTTGCTTTCTAGATGGTTACTCTGGTTTCTCTCAAATACCTGTGTCACCGGAGGATCAAGCAAAGACTACTTTTACTTTCCCTTTCGGTACTTTTGCTTATAGACGTATGCCTTTTGGTTTATGTAATGCACCTGCTACCTTTCAAAGATGCATGATGGCTATATTCTCTGACTTTTGCGAAAAGATTTGTGAGGTATTCATGGATGATTTCTCCATTTATGGATCCTCTTTTGATGATTGCTTGAGCAACCTTGATCGAGTTTTGCAGAGATGTGAAGATACTAATCTTGTTTTGAATTGGGAGAAGTAACACTTTATGGTTAATGAAGGCATTGTCTTGGGGCATAAAATTTCTGAAAGAGGTATTGAAGTTGATAAAGCTAAAGTTGATGCTATTGTAAAGATGCCGTGTCCCAAGGACATTAAAGGTATAAGAAGTTTTTCTTGGTCATGCCGGTTTTTATAGGAGGTTCATTAAGGACTTCTCTAAAATCTCTAGGCCTCTGACTAATCTATTGCAAAAAGATATTCCTTTTGTCGTTGATGATGATTGTTTAGAAGCATTTGAAATACTTAAGAAAGCTTTGATTTCTGCACCTATTATTCAGCCACCTGATTGGAATTTACCCTTTGAAATTATGTGTGATGCTAGCGATTATGCTGTAGGTGATGTTCTAGGACAAAGAGTTGATAAGAAACTAAATATTATTCAATATGCTAGTAAAACTCTAGACACTGCCCAGAGAAATTATGCTACTACGAAAAAGAATTCTTAGCAGTTGTATTTGCTTGTGATAAGTTCAAACCTTATATTGTCGATTCTAAAGTAACTATTCACACTGATCATGCTGCTATTAAATATCTTATGGAAAAGAAAGATGCTAAACCTAGACTTATTAGATGGGTTCTCTTGCTACAAGAATTTGATTTGCATATTATTGATAGCAAGGGAGCTGAGAACCCCGTTGCAGAAAACTTGTCTAGGTTAGAGAATGTTCTTGATGACCCACTACCTATTGATGATAGCTTTCCTGATGAACAATTAGCTGTCATAAATGCTTCTCATACTGCTCCATGGTATGCTGATTATGCTAATTACATTGTTGATAAATTCATACCACCTAGTTTCACATACCAGCAAAAGAAAAAGTTTTTCTATGATTTAAGACATTACTTCTGGGATGACCCACACCTTTATAAAGAAGGAGTAGATGGTGGTATTAGACGTTGTGTACCTGAGCATGAACATGAACAGATCTTATGCAAGTGCCACTCCGAGGCATATGGAGGACATCACGCTGGAGATAGAACTGCACATAAGGTATTGCAATCCGGTTTTTATTGGCCTACTCTCTTCAAAGATGCCCGTAAGTTTGTCTTGTCTTGTGATGAATGTCAAAGAATTGGTAATATTAGTACACATCAATAAATGCCTATGAATTATTCTCTTGTTATTGAATCGTTTGATGTCTGGGGCTTTGATTATATGGGACCTTTTCCTGCCTCTAATGGATATACACATATTTTAGTTGTTGTTGATTACGTTACTAAGTGGGTAGAAGCTATTCCAACTAGTAGTGCTGATCATAACACCTCTATTAAGATGCTTAAAGAAGTCATTTTTCCGAGGTTTGGAGTCCCTAGATATTTAATGACTGATGGTGGTTCACATTTTATTCATGGTGCTTTTCGTAAAATGCTTGCTAAGTATGATGTTAATCATAGAATTGCATCTCTATATCACCCACAGTCTAGTGGTCAAGTAGAATTGAGTAATAGAGAGCTCAAATTAATTTTGCAAAAGAATGTTGATAGATCTAGAAAGAATTGGTCCAAGAAACTTGATGATGCATTATGGGCTTATAGAACTGCGTATAAGAATTCTATGGGTATGTCTCCGTATAAAATGGTTTATGGAAAAGCATGTCACTTACCTCTCGGAATTGAACATAAGGCATGTTGGGCTATTAAAGAGCTCAATTATGATTTCAAACTTGCTGGTGCGAAGAGTCTATTTGACATTAGCTCACTTGATGAATGGAGAACCCAAGCCTATGAGAATGCCAAACTATTTAAAGAAAAAGTTAAAATATGGCATGACAAAAGGATACAAAAG
Source organism: Triticum aestivum (assembly GCF_018294505.1). Lineage (NCBI taxonomy): Eukaryota > Viridiplantae > Streptophyta > Magnoliopsida > Poales > Poaceae > Triticum > Triticum aestivum. The sequence continues at coordinate 394,980,209 of NC_057810.1, forward strand.
CATGAGTTTAACGTAGGTGATTATGTGTTGCTATACAACTCTCGTTTAAGATTTTTTGCAGGAAAACTTCTCTCTAAATGGGAAGGTCCTTACGTTATCGAGGAGGTCTATCGTTCCGGTGCCATAAAAATCAACAACTTCGAAGGCACAAATCCGAAGGTGGTGAACGGTCAAAGAATCAAACATTATATCTCAGGTAACCCTATAAATGTTGAAACTAATGTTATTGAAACCATAACCCCTGAGGAATACATAAGGGACACTTTCCAGAATGTTTTAGACTTCGAAAAGGAATAGATCTGTCAAGGCCGGGCATCATGACGTCACCCTCCTCCAACAATGAAGTCAAGGATGCTTGGCTATTGAAGATAGAGCTGAAGAGAGAAGAACCTGGGGAGATCAACAAGGATGATGGGATCAAGAAGGCCATGGAGGATCAAGCTCCGGCGGCAAAAGAAGAAAACATCCTTCAACCTCTTCCTAACCTATTTACCCCAACTGAGATCGAAGCTTTCAAGATGATTGAGTTAGCTCACATACAAAACAAGTATCTCACACAGGAAAATATTTTGTTGAGGGATCATATCGTCACACTCAAGGGCATTATCCGCAAATTGGAGGAGCTTTTACGCTCGATGAGTGACTATCCACCGTCATCATCACCACCTTCATCACCTCCGAGGACATAATCACAGGGGTATGGGCACTCCCCTTGGCAACTACCAAGCTTGGGGGAGTTGCCCCGGTATCGTATCACCATCACACTCCTATCTTTACCGTTTTACTTACTTCGATCCTTTTGGTAATATCTTGATCTAGTAGAATAAAGCTTTTGGTATGAATTAGTTTTGAGTTTTGCTTTGTGATCCCTCTTTGTAATCGAGTCCATGAGCTATATATAATAAAGATTAGTGTTGAGTCAAGGGCTTTGCTATCTTGCTATGATCTTGAAAAATAATAAAAAGAAATAAAAGAGACCATATTGATCTTATGGATAGTAATGACTTCACACATAAAGAGTATGATACATAAAAGTTGTTGAGAGTTGGCAAACATAGTTTTGGTCATCGTTGCAATTAATAGGAAGTAATAAAGAAAGAGAGGTTTTCACACACACACACACACACACACACACACACACACACACACACACACACATATATATATATATATATATATATATACTATCTTGGTCATCTTTTATGATTGTGAGCACTCATTAAAGTATGACATGCTAAAGAGTTGATGTTGGACAAGGAAGACAATGTAATGGGTTATGATTTCTCACATCTTAGTTAAAGTATATTGTCATGGATCATTCAAACATTTTGAGCTTGCCTTTCCCCCTCATGCTAGCCAAATTCCTTGCACCAAGTAGAAATACTACTTGTGCTTCCAAACATCCTTAAACCCAGTTGTGCCATGAGAGTCCACCATATCTACCTATGAATTGAGTAAGATCCCTCAAGTAAGTTGTCATGTTGCAAGCAATAAAAATTGCTCTCTAAATATGTATGACTTATTAGTGTGGAGAAAATAAGCTTTATATGATCTTGTGACATGGAAGTAATAAAAGCGACGGACTGCATAATAAAGGTTCATATCACAAGTGGCAATATAAAGTGACGTTCTTTTGCATTTGCATACAACCCTAAAAGCACATGACAACCTCTACTTCCCTCCGCGAAGGGCCTATCTTTTACATTATGCAAGAGTCAAGGTGATCTTCACCTTTCCCTCTTTACTTTATCCTTTGGCAAGCACCTCGTGTTGGAAAGATCCTGATATATATATCCAATTGGATGTAAGTTAGCATGAGCTATTATTGTTGACATTACCCTTGAGGTAAAAGGTTGGGAGGCAACACTATAAGCCCCTATCTTTCTCTGTGTCTGATTAAGACTCCATAACCATAAGTATTGCGCGAGTGTCAGCAATTGTGAAAGACTAAATGATAGTTGAGTATGTGGACTTGCTGAAAAGCTCTTATGTTGACTCTTTCCTATGTTACGATAAATTGCAGAATTGCTTCAATGACTGAGATTATAGCTTGTGAGTTCTCAGCGAAGTTTCTGATTCATACTTGACATTGTGAATAGATTGTTACTTGAGCATAAGAAATCATATGACAAAATATATTTATGTTGCTGTTATAAGAATGATCATGATGCCCTCATGTCCGTATTTTATATTTATCGACTCTTCTATCTCTAAACATCTGGACATATTTTTCGATATCGGCTTCCGCTTGAGGACAAGCAAGGTCTAAACATAGGGGAGTTGATACGTCCATTTTGCATCATGCTTTTATATCGATATTTATTGCATTATGGGCTGTTATTACACGTTATGTCACAATACTTATGGCTATTCTCTCTTATTTTACAAGGTTTACATGAAGAGGGAGAATGCCGGCAGCTCGGATTCTAGGCTGGAAAAGGAGCAACTATTGGAGACCTATTTTGCACAGCTCCAAAAGTCCTGAAACTCCACAAAGTCATTTTGGAAATTAATAAAAAATATCCAGCGGAAGAAACACCTGAGGGTGGCCACCCACCACCCAAGAGGGTGGGGGGCGCGCCCCTGCCTCGTGGGCCACCTGGTAGCCCTCCGGTGCCCATCTTCTGCCATATGAGCTATTTACCCTGGAAAAAAAATTATAAGCAAGCTTACGGGACGAAACTCCGCCGCCACAAGGCGGAACCTTGGCAGAACCAATCTAGGGCTCCGGCGGAGCTGTTCTGCCGGGGAAACTTCCCTCCGGGAGGGGGAAATCATCACCATCGTCATCACCAACGATCCTCTCATCGGGAGGGGGTCAATATCCATCAACATCTTCACCAGCACCATCTCCTCTCAAACCCTAGTTCATCTCTTGTATCCAATCTTAGTACTAAAACCTCAGATTGGTACCTGTGGGTTGCTAGTAGTGTTGATTACTCCTTGTAGTTGATGCTAGTTGGTTTATTTGGTGGAAGATCATATGTTTAGATCCTTAATGCATATTAATACCCCTCTGATTATGAACATGAATATGCTTTGTGAGTAGTTACGTTTGTTCCTGAGGACATGGGTGAAGTCTTGCTATTAGTAGTCATGTGAATTTGGTATTCGTTAAATATTTTGATGAGATGTATGTGGTCTCTCCTCTAGTGGTGTTATGTGAACGTCGACTACATGACACTTCACCATTATTTGGGCATAGAGGAAGGCATTGGGATGTAATAAGTAGATGATGGGTTGCTAGAGTGACAGAAGCTTAAACCCTGGTTTATGCGTTGCTTCGTAAGTGTCAGGACCCCGACTCAATGCCACATCGATCTAGCATGTAACACCTCATATCACTTTGCGGCCTCACGCACGGTATTCCCACGGGTGTCGCCTTACCTTTGCCCGGGACCGTTTGCGCCTTTTGGCACATGTATATGACAGTGTCGCTAGCATCCATATGATAAGGAGCCCGAGCTGACATGGCTAGTCGTAAACCCAAAGTGGCACAGACTTACAGGGACAGGCATCCATGACCCAGCATCGAACGTGTCGGTCATCAGCGAGTGAATCCAGGCTGTAGCACTGGGCTAGCAGGACTCCGGTGAACCGGGCTGTAGCGGGCTAACAGGACTCCGGTATTCATCGCGTGACATTTCCCCGAAGGGACAGACACAGGAACAAAGAAGTACACATGCCGGCCATCCTAAGTGTTCCGGAGCAGTAGCAAGCTACCATGGCTCGGTGGAAACACTAGGAGACATTTCCCCGTAAGAGAGGCTACTAAAGATAAACAACTAGATGGTCAGATCCCACACATACCAAGCATTTCAATAACATACACACAATATGCTTGATATGTGCAAATACAACATGGCATCACAACATGACTCTACGACTCAAGTAATTTATTCAATAGGCTCCGAGGAGCGAGATATTACAAACATGGGTCTCATGACCCAACAATCAGAGCATACAAATCAAAGCACAAGCGGAAGCTATCATGTCTGAGTACACACATCTATAAACGAAAAAGGCTGAGAAGCCTGACTATCTACCAGATCCTGCCAGGGCACAAGATCGTAGCTGAGGTAACAAGCTAAACGTCGAAGTCCACGCGAAACTACTAGTGAGACCGAAGTCTCTCTGCAAAAACATAAAATAGGCAAACGTGAGTACAAATGTACCCAGCAAGACTTACATCAGAACTAACTACATATGCATCATTATCAACAAAGGGGATGGTGGAGTTTGACTGCAGCAAGCCAGCTTTGACTCGGTGGCTAATCTAACTACAACTGCAAGTAACTCTTTTGAGGTGGCGCACACGAGTCCACATATTCACCATATCAATACACCACTATGGATCCGCTCTCGTCTCCCTACGAGAACGCCATCCATAGCACTCACGCTTATCTTGCGTATTTTAGAGTATCCACTTTCACTTGTCTATGAACTGATATAAGCAACCTAGAAGTCCTTTTCCGCGGACATGGCTATTCGAATAGATGATGTTAACCCTGCAGGGGTGTACTTCTTCATACATGTTTCCACCACTTAGCGTCTGCACACGATATGTGCTCGGCAGACTTCAAGCGAAAGCCGACATGGGTGTAGACCACGACCTACCCAAACACTCAAGTCTCTAGTCCAGGTTTATCGCCTATTCGGGTTCCATCCATGAGGAGATCCGGCCAGAGTTTCGCTCACAGCCCCAAACGATGTGAACAGGGTTCCCGAGATACCAAACGGGCATCCGGTACACCGTGCCACGTACCTACCGCATCACAGCCCACCCCTACGGTCAGCGCTGTCCACGACCTCCAGTAAGCTACAAACACCAGAAACTACTTGCAACTCCTGAACAGAGGACTAGGGTGAATAAGAAGTCGAGCGGGGTCATATTTCAGGGCCCAATGTATGGTAGTAGCTGAATCATGGATCACAAACACAGAACTCAGTTCCTGAGGACGGCTGCAATGAGACAACCCACCATGTACTCCTACATGGCCTCTCACCGCTACCTTTACCAAATCGTGTTCACACACTTAGCTCACACACAGTAGGACATGTTCACACGCCTCTGATTCATCCCCGATGAATCAGACCTGACTCAACTCTAAGCAGTAGCAGGCATGACAAACAAACATGAATGAGTAGGCACAACAGGGCTCAAACAACTCCTACTCATGCTAGTGGGCTTCATCTATTTACTGTGGCAATGACAGGTCATGCAAAGGATAAAGGGGTTCAGCTACCGCAGCAAGTAACAGATGAATCGATGTTGTCCTAATGCAGTAAAAGAGAGCAGGAGCGAGAGAGTAGGATTGTATCGGAATGAACAAGGGGGTTTTGCTTGCCTGGCACTTCTGAAGATAACATTGAGTCTTCATCAGTGTCAACGATCACATCGTCGGTACAACGTCTACCGAGGGGGGAACAACACCGGCAAACACAGAAGAAACACGATCAATGCAATGCACAATATGATGCATGCTATGACATGGCAATATGAATGTGTTTTGGGCTAGTGCATCTAGCTATGATTTAAATGAAGTTGGTTTGAACACATGATTCAATTTCCAACTCCATATATGATTATTTAAATGCCCTTTATTTGTTTTGTCCAAAACAGAGGACAAACATTGTTCAAACATGCATGAAAATGGTACATATGGATTCCTTGAATTTTTCTGATAATTTTTTATATATAAATTATTTAATTTGGAGTTACGGTTGAATTTCTATGAATTTTAGAAGTTTTAGGCATTTTCTGGAATTTCCTGAATATTTAGAATCAAAATAATTCCAGAAAATGATTTATGGCGTCAGCACCACGTCACTGTGACGTCAGCAGAGTCAACTGGGCTGGTCCGGTCAAACCTGACCAGTGGGGCCCACTGGTCAGTGTCTCAGGTCTGGATTGAGTGAATGACAGGTGGGACCGGTCAACGATGACTGGGCCAGAGTCAAAGCTAACACGTGGGGTCCATGGCACTAACACTAATTTAACAGAATAATTATATTAACCTAATTAAGCGCAGGGGCCCACATGGCAGTGGCTCTGGGGGGTGTTTAGCGGGGTTATTAGCACTAATTAACCGGTGCCACGTCAGCAGGTGACGCCGGCGACCACAGCAGCGGCGGGAACTCGCCGGAGTTGGTCGAGGCGGCGCTACAGGCTGCGGTTGGGCACCCTGAGGGGACCAGGAGGGAGCCCGTGCTCCCGCGCGTCTAGGGGCGCACGCAGCTGGGCACAGGGAGGCCGGGGTCAACGGCGGCGACCAGAACGGCGGCGGCCGGAGCTACGGGTTGGAGCGGCGCGGGGCTGCAGCTTGCAAATGAACAAGCTAGGCGGTTGGGAAGCATCTGCGGGACGTGTCGAACTCGTCCAGGTGCTCTTCATGGTCAGCGGGGGTCGCTAGCAATGGCGAGTTTCACGGCGGCGGCAGCGAGCTCTCGGCCATCACAGAAACAACGGCTAGGGGATGCAATCGATGGTGGGGAGAGGGGGAGAACGAAGAGGAGCTCACAGCGGTGAAGGGGAGCAACTCGGTGTAGCCGGGGACGCGCTGAGGCCGCAAATTGACCGGAGGGGGCCGTCGGATATGGAGGTTGAAGACGGCGTGTTGGCGGCGATGCAGGGCTTCCGGAGGGCTGTGGATCGGTGGGGGGGAAGAGGGGGTCGAGGCGGAGCTCCTGGGCGCATCGGCGAGGCTAGGGGTGGCCGGTGGCCATGGGTACGGCGACGATGACGGCGAGCTCCGCTCGGTGGTGTGCACGAGAGGGGAGCAGAGGAGGGGTTGGGGTGCAGGGGGAGAGAGGAGAGGTGCAGGGGGCGAGGGGGAGTGCGTGGCTCCCTCGGGTGCCTCCAGCGGCGAGCAGGTAAGCAGGAGGTGGCCGGAGCTCTCGGGCGCGCGCCATGCCTCGCCTCTGCCTACTGGCAGAGGAAGACGACAGGGGGGGGAGTAGCGGTGGCGGGCTGGGCCGGAAGTGTTGGGCCGTCCAGGTGGCTTCGGTGAGCGCCAGGTGAGTCCAGGTAAGTTTCTGTTCTGTTTTGTTTTTTTTAATTGCCACTGAATTCAAATTCAAACAAATTTGAAAACAGTGCCAAAACTCCCCTGGATATTTTAAGTCACTTAATGGACTTTTTCACAAATACAAAAAATATCTTAGGTCATTTGAAAATATATTCATTATATATTAGGAATATAATTCCAAATTCAAATAGAATATGATTTAAATTCAATGCTCAAAATATTCCTCAAAACTGTTCATTATTTTTTGGTTTGGTGTAAAACCCTGGCACAAATATAACCAACATTAGTTAAGGCCATTTTGGGATCATTGAATGCATTTTCCAGGGTTCTTTTGCCCTGCTTTTAATTAAAGTTTTGAGGCTTCAACAATCCTCAATTCATGTTTCAGAAATTTAAATATGATGCCTGGATGAAGATGCAACTATTTACAAACAATATTCTAGGGCTGTGACAACTCACCCCCACTAAACAAGAATCTCGACCCGAGATTCAAGTGTAGGGTAAGACGAAGGGAAAACGCCAACTAACATAATCTTCACGATCCAGGGTGCACTTCAAAAGAACGTTGATTCAAACACCATCTTTGTCTCGAAGTCTTCCTCTGAGAACTCCAACTATCATGTCAGCGAGAGGAAAGGGAAGACCCTAAAAGAATTGTTCTTCTCGAAGATCGAACAACTCAGGATTAACCCACGGATTGAGACATAGCAACATCTCTCGAGCTGAGAGACGAAGCACACATCCATAGGAATGGAGTGAAGCAGATGACAAAGGTTCACTAGGTAGACATCAATTTCACGCTTAAGAGGGTGGTAAACGATTGTCAACGTAGCGAGGAGTTTGAGTTGCCATGACACCATAACGATGCACCTTAGGGAAGGTGACTCGTAGAAATATCCCCTTAAGTGGCAAAAAGAATTACCTTTGATTCAGAGATCATTGAAACTCTTTAAACTAGCCTAAGACAATTCTCGAGCGATCGTTTGGAGGGGGTCGGTAGAATGGCATACTCGGACTTGGATGATGTGGACTACCTTGTTGAAGACAACGCAATGTATGATTTTTGCTTATCACCGGAAATGGAAGAGACCCATGGTAGAATGACACATTGGCGGTGCAAGCTGGGATCAAAATGCAAATGCTGGGAATGATTCTGGTAACTGGGGAAGAACCCAACAATAGGGAGTGAATTCACTGTCTGAAAAGGTCATAGCATTGCCGAGGAAACTGAGAGGAATCCCAGTTAGTGCCGATGATAACTCGTAGCGCTTGTGCGTGCTCTCAAGAACTTGAGCATTTCCATAATCATCAAGATTTTATCAACATCCGTGTCAAGGGTGCTGACAACACAACATACTACCATGATGAATAGCGATGGGCGATGCAGATGCAAAGGAGGATAACACTTTCTCAGATTTCACCTTAGCGAGGCCAAGGAAACAAAATCTGGATGATCGACCGAGAGACATTTAGCACTCCGCTTCTAATGTTCTCCTTGATGTGCTAGTGTAACCCATTCATGGATATGGTTTGATATCTAGAACATCAAGTAAAAGGTCGGACTTCGGGAGCAATAGAATCCATAAGGAACAGTTACGGAGGTAAATCCTACGAAATCCTTATGGGGAGGTGGCCAACTTCTTCAATCAAGATACTGCAATATTACGTCTTTCGGCTGGGAGGTGCTGGCCACGACATCCACTTTACCAGTTATCGAGGAACCAATATTATAGTTCTTGGGAAATGTTCCAAACCATCATATCTGCCTGAGATTCAGATCTGGTTGGTGTCAGGATATTCCAGACTCATCGAGTCTAGGAAGAAAAATGAAAGTTTGCAACACAAATCGACGAGATGACGTTGCGAGATTCTCGGGGAATGAACTACGATAGTAAGCTCCAAAACATGAGCTGGTTCTGCTACAAACATGTGAACACGTTGTCCCAGACAAGCATGACCACGTGGTAGTCTTACAATAAAACACTACCGAGTTCTGGTTGGGAACCATCACCGTGGATAACGAAGTCCTTGCATAAGTCATATGATTAGCTCTTATGAAGGAACTTCTTCTCCTTGAACAAATCAATCAGTGGCTTGGTGTGCTCGGGACACATATGGAATGAAGGTTGCAAGTCTCCAGACCACATAATACTTCGCACGTGTGCATGACTGATTTGGGATGATTCCAAGGAAACAAAACAATCTTCCTCGAATTCATGGCGGCAACTTGCATCAGATGCACATGTATAAGAGGAAGTCACTCCTTTCATCAAACAAGTACTTCATGAGCTAGCATGAAGAAAATGCTTTCAAAAGTTTCCAACACTAGCTTAATGTTCAGCAAAATTATGGAGAAGACAAGGATGTTGTCGATGGGCTCGACAACAATTCATCCAGCTTCCCATGGAGATGGAATTCCATAACTATGTGAACAAGGTGATAGTATTGGTCAGACCCATAAGATATAATGGTGTATGCTTGAGGAGTCAACCACGAGTAAGACAACATTACGAACATCGTTGGTTCTGATTTGATTTGACGATAACCCATACTCAAATCAAAGTTTTTATAAGGCAATAGGTCCAATAACTGATCACAGGGACCAATCGCTGAAGATATCATCTTTCTTCAACTCACACAACACGAGAATATCCCTTTGGAACGAACTAAGTCAGGCAAGCTTTTTTATCTTCCAACTCTCCAAGTTGTTGTCTAGCTTAACCAACTAGCTCAGGGATATCTAACACCGATCTTGGAGAGAGGGTGGTTCACCAGAAACCAACTTGATCACGAGCTCAACACAGCGGTCAGGTGACAACCTGGTAATACTTCCGAGAAGATCTTCGGAAAATCACGAACCACCGGTATGTTACTAAGCTCGAGAACAATCTTGCTTTCCAGGGCAAGACGATATGATCAAATAAGCAAGGATTGGCACTATCCTAACTCACTGATCGGAGAGTGCACCAGAAATAAGGACTAGGTAGCACGATCAGTCTTAGAAGGATGATTCAAAAACCAACACGCTAAGAATGAAATTATTATCCTTTAACTACCAAGCAACGAGGTTGCTGGGAGTATTGATTTCACACATCACAATTCATTTGGCGGTATTCCGGTTGCATCAACACAAGGGCCGAGGAATGACTAATGATGGTGAGAAGTATCACTAAGTCAAAATTCATGAGAGTTGGTGCAGTTCTCATGACAATTCTGACATAAAGGGGGTAATACTCCAGGGTAGAACAAAACCAAAAGCTGGATTGGCATTTGATCTGTGGAATACAACTACTTTGACCCAATCCTAGATATGGATGAGGTACTGGAGTTTGTTTCTCCAAGTCATTCAGGACAGAATGGCTTGACGGACCACAAGGGTAATAGGCATCGATAAACGAATGCATGCATACCCTTGATATCAATTGATAGACGAAGGTCAGTAGACAACTAAAGAGGGACAACTCAAAGGAACATATAATTTTCTGAGTTGTGGATGCATAGATTAGTATGTCGAGCGAGATCAACATTTCTTCCAGATAACCCATGCAGAGAGGTAGGACTGGCAAAGTCACGATTTATGAATGGAGATCTCCTCAAGAGTACTCTAATTGTGATCTTTTGATCCAATAAACATCTGCCATAAGCGGTTCATAGTATTTGGAAGAAGGAAATACCATGGACCTCGAGGACTATCGCAAAGTTACTAATATCCTGAAGGAACTAGCAAACACTATCAACATGAAGTAAATAGAGTGAATCTCGAGTTCAAAACCCAGAAATAGAATGCCTACTAACTAATAACATCACGGGATGCTTTCAAAAATAATGGCCAGAATCATCACACTGGGGATGCAAAAGCGTTGCTAAATTTCTAGGTGACTTCCTGAATACCTAAGGTCATAATAATAGCTCCAACATCTACGCCGAGGTAACAAAGTACCTCAACCTACCGATTAGTGTGCTTATTCCGACCAAAAGGGACATCGGAGATGGAAGGAAAGGATTTGCAAATGCATCAGACTGTTTAGAGACCTGGGATGACTCGGACAGCATAACGGCTGTAAATGCTCAAAAAGATTTGAGACAATCACAAAATGGTGGCATAACCACTCAACATCACAGTATCAAGGTTCCGAGATCAACAGTAATCATACAGAAGTAGTAGGAACTGAAACGAGGCTTAAGTCCAACAATCTTATAAGTCTACGGATTAGTAACACGTGATCCTGATAGAAAGAAAAGAAAGCCTAGTTCCTTAATCCCCGTAGGAAGATAAGATGACTCAGATCAGAGGCCATGAGGTATAAGGAGTAAAAAGAGCCTTACGTTTCATCCCACAATCAATTCCCTTATATAACTAAAGAATTTCTAGACTCAACTTTGACCAGTTTGGTTTGGTAATCCTACAGGCAGTCAAGCTCTGATACCAATGTTGTCAGGACCCCGACTCAATGCCACATCGATCTAGCATGTAACACCTCATATCACTTTGCGGCCTCACGCACGGTATTCCCACGGGTCTCGCCTTACCTTTGCCCGGGACCGTTTGCGCCTTTTGGCACACGTATATGACAGTGTCGCTAGCATCCATATGATAAGGAGCCCGGGCTGACATGGCTAGTCGTAAACCCAAAGTGGCACAGACTTACAGGGACAGGCATCCATGACCCAGCATCGAACGTGTCGGTCATCAGCGAGTGAATCCAGGCTGTAGCACTGGGCTAGCAGGACTCCGGTGAACCGGGCTGTAGCGGGCTAACAGGACTCCGGTATTCATCGCGTGACATTTCCCCGAAGGGACAGACACAGGAACGAAGAAGGACACATGCCGGCCAGCCTAAGTGTTCCGGAGCAGTAGCAAGCTACCATGGCTCGGTGGAAACACTAGGAGACATTTCCCCGTAAGAGAGGCTACTAAAGATAAACAACTAGATGGTCAGATCCCACACATAACAAGCATTTCAATAACATACACACAATATGCTCGATATGTGCAAATACAACATGGCATCACAACATGACTCTACGACTCAAGTAATTTATTCAATAGGCTCCGAGGAGCGAGATATTACAAACATGGGTCTCATGACCCAACAATCAGAGCATACAAATCAAAGCACAAGCGGAAGCTATCATGTCTGAGTACAGACATCTATAAACGAAAAAGGCTGAGAAGCCTGACTATCTACCAGATCCTGCCGGGGCACAAGATCGTAGCTGAGGTAACAAGCTAAACGTCGAAGTCCACGCGAAACTACTAGTGAGACCGAAATCTCTCTGCAAAAACATAAAATAGGCAAACGTGAGTACAAATGTACCCAGCAAGACTTACATCAGAACTAACTACATATGCATCATTATCAACAAAGGGGATGGTGGAGTTTGACTGCAGCAAGCCAGCTTTGACTCGGTGGCTAACCTAACTACGACTGCAAGTAACTCTTTTGAGGTGGCGCACACGAGTCCACATATTCACCATATCAATACACCACTATGGATCCGCTCTCGTCTCCCTACGAGAACGCCATCCATAGCACTCACGCTTATCTTGCGTATTTTAGAGTATCCACTTTCACTTGTCTATGAACTGATATAAGCAACCCAGAAGTCCTTTTCCGCGGACACGGCTATTCGAATAGATGATGTTAACCCTGCAGGGGTGTACTTCTTCATACATGTTTCCACCACTTAGCGTCTGCACACGATATGTGCTCGGCAGACTTCAAGCGAAAGCCGACGTGGGTGTAGACCACGACCTACCTAAACACTCAAGTCTCTAGTCCAGGTTTATCGCCTATTCGGGTTCCATCCATGAGGAGATCCGGCCAGAGTTTCGCTCACAGCCCCAAACGATGTGAACAGGGTTCCCAAGATACCAAACGGGCATCCGGTACACCGTGCCACGTACCTACCGCATCACAGCCCACCCCTACGGTCAGCGCTGTCCACGGCCTCCAGTAAGCTACAAACACCAGAAACTACTTGCAACTCCTGAACAGAGGACTAGGGTGAATAAGAAGTCGAGCGGGGTCATATTTCAGGGCCCAATGTATGGTAGTAGCTGAATCATGGATCACAAACACAGAACTCAGTTCCTGAGGACGGCTGCAATGAGACAACCCACCATGTACTCCTACATGGCCTCTCACCGCTACCTTTACCAAATCGTGTTCACACACTTAGCTCACACACAGTAGGACATGTTCACACGCCTCTGATTCATCCCCGATGAATCAGACCTGACTCAACTCTAAGCAGTAGCAGGCATGACAAACAAACATGAATGAGTAGGCACAACAGGGCTCAAACAACTCCTACTCATGCTAGTGGGCTTCATCTATTTACTGTGGCAATGACAGGTCATGCAAAGGATAAAGGGGTTCAGCTACCGCAGCAAGTAACAGATGAATCGATGTTGTCCTAATGCAGTAAAAGAGAGCAGGAGCGAGAGAGTAGGATTGTATCGGAATGAACAAGGGGGTTTTGCTTGCCTGGCACTTCTGAAGATAACATTGAGTCTTCATCAGTGTCAACGATCACATCGTCGGTACAACGTCTACCGAGGGGGGAACAACACCGGCAAACACAGAAGAAACACGATCAATGTAATGCACAATATGATGCATGCTATGACATGGCAATATGAATGTGTTTTGGGCTAGTGCATCTAGCTATGATTTAAATGAAGTTGGTTTGAACACATGATTCAATTTCCAACTCCATATATGATTATTTAAATGCCCTTTATTTGTTTTGTCCAAAACAGAGGACAAACATTGTTCAAACATGCATGAAAATGGTACATATGGATTCCTTGAATTTTTCTGATAATTGTTTATATATAAATTATTTAATTTGGAGTTACGGTTGAATTTCTATGAATTTTATGGCGTCAGCACCACGTCACTGTGACGTCAGCAGAGTCAACTAGACTGGTCCGGTCAAACCTGACCAGTGGGGCCCACTGGTCAGTGTCTCAGGTCTGGATTGAGTGAATGACAGGTGGGACCGGTCAACGATGACTGGGCCAGAGTCAAAGCTAACACGTGGGGTCCACGACACTAACACTAATTTAACAGAATAATTATATTAACCTTATTAAGCGCAGGGGCCCACATGGCAGTGGCTCTGGGGGGGGGGGTTTAGCGGGGTTATTAGCACTAATTAACCGGCGCCACGTCAGCAGGTGACGCCGGCGACCACAGCAGCGGCGGGAACTCGCCGGAGTTGGTCGAGGCGGCGCTACAGGCTGCGGTTGGGCACCCTGAGGGCACCAGGAGGGAGCCCGTGCTCCCGCGCATCTAGGGGCGCACGCAGCTGGGCACAGGGAGGCCGGGGTCGACGGCGGCGACCAGAACAGCGGCGGCCGGAGCTACGGGTTCGAGCGGCACGGGGCTGCAGCTTGCAAATGAACAAGCTAGGCGGTTGGGAAGCATCTGCAGGACGTGTCGAACTCGTCCAGGTGCTCTTCATGGTCAGCGGGGGTCGCTAGCAACGGCGAGTTTCACGGCGGCGGCAGCGAGCTCTCGGCCATCACAGAAACAACGACTAGGGGATGCAATCGATGGTGGGGAGAGGGGGAGAACGAAGAGGAGCTCACAGCGGTGAAGGGGAGCAACTCGGTGTAGCCGGGGACGCGCTGAGGCCGCAAATTCACCGGAGGGGGCCGTCGGATCCGGAGGTTGAAGACGGCGCGTTGGCGGCGATGCAGGGCTTCCGGAGGGCCGTGGATCGGTGGGGGGGAAGAGGGGGTCGAGGCGGAGCTCCTGGGCGCATCGGCGAGGCTAGGGGTGGCCGGTGGCCAGGGGTACAGCAACGATGACGGCGAGCTCCGCTCGGTGGTGTGCACGAGAGGGGAGCAGAGGAGGGGTTGGGGTGCAGGGGGAGAGAGGAGAGGTGCAGGGGGCGAGGGGGAGTGCGTGGCTCCCTCGGGTGCCTCCAGCGGCGAGCAGGTAAGCAGGAGGTGGCCGGAGCTCTCGGGTGCGCGCCACGCCTCGCCTCTGCCTACTGGCAGAGGAAGACGACAGGGGGGGGGAGTAGCGGTGGCGGGCTGGGCCGGAAGTGTTGGGCCGTCCAGGTGGCTTCGGTGAGCGCCAGGTGAGTCCAGGTAAGTTTCTGTTCTTTTTTTTATTTCTGTTCTGTTTTGTTTTTTTAATTGCCACTGAATTCAAATTCAAACAAATTTGAAAACAGTGCCAAAACTCCCCTGGATATTTTAAGTCACTTAATGGACTTTTTCACAAATACAAAAAATATCTCATGTCATTTGAAAATATATTCATTATATATTAGGAATATAATTCCAAATTCAAATAGAATATGATTTAAATTCAATGCTCAAAATATTCCTCAAAAATGTTCATTATTTTTTGGTTTGGTGTAAAACCCTGGCCAAAATATAACCAACATTAGTTAAGGCCATTTTGGGATCATTGAATGCATTTTCCAGGGTTCTTTTGCCCTGCTTTTAATTAAAGTTTTGAGGCTTCAACAATCCTCAATTCATGTTTCAGAAATTTAAATATGATGCCTGGATGAAGATGCAACTATTTACAAACAATATTCTAGGGCTGTGACAGTAAGGGGCTGATTTAGATCCACTTGTTTCATGATATGGTTAGGTTTACCTTAATACTTCTTTTGTAGTTGCAGATGCTTGCAATAGGGGTTAATCATAAGTGGTATGCTTGTCCAAGAAAGGGCAGTACCCAAGCACCGGTCCACCCACATATCAAATTATCAAAGTAACGAACGAGAATCATATGAGCGTGATGAAAACTAGCTTGACAATAATTCCCATGTGTCCTCGGGAGCGCTTTTCTCATTATAAGAACTTTTCCAGGCTTGTCCTTTGCTACAAAAAGGATTGAGCCACCTTGCTGCACTTTATTTACTTTCATTGCTCGTTACCCGTTACAAATTATCTTATCACAAAACTATCTGTTACCTACAATTTCAGTGCTTGCAGCGAATACCTTACTGAAAACCGCTTGTCATTTCCTTCTGCTCCTCGTTCGGTTCGACACTCTTACTTATCAGAAGGACAACGGTAGATCCCCTACACTTGTGGGTCATCGGCCTTCCTCAAGGCTTCGGGCATGAACCTTGCGGCTATGATAGCGGCACAAGGCTTGCTGGTAGCGAGCGGCTCGCACAGCAGCCCGAAGACGATCTTCCTCAAGGAGCGTTGCATCATCCTAGTGTGCCAAAGATGTCGGGGAAACGAACACCTATGGGATCACGGGAATCCCTTCTACATTCGGCGGGGAGAGTAGCTGCAAGAAGAGCAGGTCTAGCAGTCAGCACAAGGAGATTTTACCCAGGTTCGGGCCACAAAGATGCATAATACCCAAGTCCTGCTTGTCTGGATATATGTGTTCTTGAGATTTTGAACTAGCTGCGGTGCATGCACAGTCCAAAAAGTCTGAATCCTCTCTCAGTATGCCTTGGGCCTCGTTTTCCACGTAAAGGGGGTCGCCACAGTGGCACACAGGAGGTGGAAAGAGAGCTACAGTGCATGAGCTTATCGCTGGGCACCATAGGACAAACGCATTTAATGCGCTGCCTACCTGCCCTCTTACTTTATCGGGGACGGCAACAGAAGCCATCCCGTCCGTTGCTGATACGTCTCCAAGGTATCTATAATTTATGAAGCATTCATGCTATTATATTATCTATTTTGGATGTTTACGGACTTTATTATACACTTTTATATTATTCTTGGGACTAACATATTAACCGAAGGCCCAACCACTACAAAAAAAAGACACATCCGTGACATTTTGGGCCGAACGAATTTTTTTTTCTGTCATACATATGACACTTCTATGACGATAATTGTGACAAAACCCGGTATCATCATCGATGTGGTCAGCTCCTACTTCTATGGCGAAAAATCATGATAGAAAATGGGCTTTTCATCCTGGGCGGGCCGGAGACGTAGCTGCATGACATTCTTTGGGCTGTCCATGATGGAAAAAACCATGGTAGAAGCGAGGGGGAGGAAAATTTCGGGGAGTTGCCAGTTACGGTGGGAGGTCAGGGGCCGAGCGATGCGCGTTTCTCTCATACACGTATGCGCGTGTGTGCGAGGCGTTGGCTCTAACTGAACCCGAGCGATTGCACTGCAGGCTACGCGTTACTGAACCCGAGCAATCGATCGATGGCTATTAACTAAACCCGATGGAGCGATTCCTTCGCTACTGCTGCTAACTGAAGCCGATCGATTGGATGAACAGTGAGCGTTGCGAAGGGGGGGGTTGGATGAACAATGAGCGGTGGCGTTGCCTCTGGATGAACAGGACCCCGTGGTGTGGAGGGCTGGATGAATAGTAGACGGTGGAGGGGTGGCCATGGAGGGGTGGTTGAATAGGACCCCGTGGTGTGGAGGGCTGGATGAACAGTAGACGGTGGAGGGCTGGATGAACAGTAGACGGTGGAGGGGTGGTTGAACAGTAGCCGGTGGAGTAGCGCACGGTGGAGGCTGGATGAACAGGAGCCCGTGGAGGCTGGAGGAGGTCGACGGTAGCCCGTGGAGGCTGGAGGAGGTCGATGATGGAGATGAACAGTATCCCGTGGAGTCCCGTTTTGCGGTACGCCACACCCCTCCCGATGAACAGGACCCCCGTTTCAACCGTAGCGCTCCAACACAAGTCCATTTCGTCCGTTTTGCGGTACGCCACACCCCTCTTGATCAACAGGACCCCGTTCCGACCGTAGGAGGTCCGTTTCCTCCGTTTTGCGGTACGCCACACCCCTCCCAATCAATAGGACCCCCGTTTCGACCGTAGGAGGTCCGTTTCCTCCATTTTGCGGTACGCCAGGCCCCTCCCGATCGACAGGACCCCGTTTCGAACGTGGTCGGTCGAACACAAGGCCGTTTCCTCCGTTGTGCGGTACGCCAGGCCTCGTTTCCATCGCCTGTTCCGTCCAAGCCCTCCCGATGAACACGACCATGCATTCCGTTCCGACCCAGTCAGTTGGCTCCCCATGAACACGACGACGATGCGGTTTCTCCGTTCTGACCCAGCCATGTACGTATGCGCGAGTAGGCGATCGAGACCCTGCCCATATGTACGTACGTGGCCGTATTTTCTTTCTTGCACCCTCGCCACTATACGTACATGTACATGCTACGTGCACGCCTCTACTACGACACGTGCGCGTCTCTACATCGACAAGTATATATGTACGTACACGTTCGTGACCAGAATGACAATGCTACATACGCTTCGACCAGGTGGGTCCCGACTGTCAGGCACTTCCTTGCCTGCAAAGATGTAGCTGGTGGGTCCCAGCAGTCAGGGGGGCAAATCGTTTTGTTTTTTTTTGCCCAGACGCACTTCCTTGCGTGCGAAGATGTAGTTGGTGGGTCCCAGCAGTCAGGGGGGAAACGTTTTTTTTCATGAAATACTGGTGGCCCGTCCGGTGGGTCCCTGCTGTCAGGTGGAGGAATAATTATTTTACGCGTAATAAGGAGGCACTTCCTTGCGGCCGCCGTGGACCCAGCTGTCAGCCTCTCCACACACAGTACTCTTCCGATGGAAGTCAGTTGTTGACCACATTGACCACGCCATGCCAAGAGCACCACGGCGGTGGACAACTCCGAGGCTTAGGAAGGGGACGACATGGAGCCGGGGAAGACGCAGAAGTGGATGCCCACGCGAAGAGGAGTATGAGGGTGAGGCTGCCGTCGCCGCAGAATAACAGGGGGTGTGGGTGAGTAGAGGGATGGCCTTGCCAGCGGTGGGATTAGTAGGGGGCGGTGAGGCCCGCTGGTTTGGGCGGCTGGAGCAAGAAGACCAGAGGTTGAAGAAGCACTACGACCGTTGGATGGACATCGTACGGTCACTGGATCTAGAATCGTGCATATCGACTAAGTTGACAAAGCCCTCCGTCCCCGTCAACTTAGTAGGCCCACAAGTCAGCCTGCCACTATACTGGGTCCCAGCTAACAGGCGGAGTATTCATTTTTTTGTGCGTAATAAGGAGGCACTTCCTTGCGTGCCAAGATATAGCTGGTGGGTCCGAGCTGTCAGCGGCAGTAACATTTTTTCACGAAATACAGAGGCCCTTTCGGTGGGTCCCTGATGTCAGGTGGAGAAATCATTATTTTGCGCATAATAAGGAGGCATTTCCTTGCGTGCGACCGTGGACCCAGCTGTCGGCCTCTCCACGTACAGTCCACTTCAGATGCATGTCGGTCGTTGACCACATTGACCAGGCCGCGCCGAGAGCACCAGGGCGGTGGACGACGGCGAGGCCTAGGAAAGGAACAACACAGAGGCAGGGAAGACTCGGCAGTTGTTTCCCACGCGGAGGGGAGTACGATTGTACAAGGGTTTACTGGTTCGTCTGCCGTCGCCGGAGAATAATAGCAGGTGTGGGTGAGTAGAGGGATGGCTAGGCCAGCGATGGGAGTACAGTGGGGCGGTGAGGCCTGCGCGGCAGCAGAGCCGGCCGCGGGGAGGAGGGAGCAGGCAGTCCCGCCGATGCTTGTTTGAGCGGCTGGAGCAGGAAGAGCAGAGATTGAAGAAGCACGACGGCCGTTGGATGGACATCCAATAGTCACTGCTTGTGCGTCAACCTTTTTTTAGGAAAGCCTCAAATCTATGAAAAACAGCATACAGCCCATCTGCCATTATTTCTAATAATTTACAGCCATTTGCTAATTCTTAACGTTTTCTTGGAGCCCATATTCTTTTTGTTAGCATTATAGCCCATATTGTGGCCATAGTTAAAAAATTATACAAATTTTTGCATATTTCGGTGCGGTCCGAACTGTTTTTAATCCCAAAATTTCGACTCACATTCAGACTGATTTTAAAAATAAATGTATATCAATATAAATTCCAACAAATTCTCCACGCATAAAAATTAATGTAATTTAAAATCTCGAAATGAAAAAAAGATATTTGAAACTAATTGCTGGTTTGATGTGTTTTAAAAATGCACAATCCATTTCTCATTACTGATGGGCCATTTTCTCGGCCAGCCGAATGAAAGCTCTCCTCGTCTTGAAAGATTTGTAGCCCAACAGGCCTGACAAAGCGACTTACTTGGCAAATCACAAAAAAACTGGGCTGTGGCCGTGGACCCAGCTATCAGCCTCTCCACGTACAGTACTCTTCCGATTGAAGTCGTTCCTTGACCACATTAACCACGCCACGCGGAGAGCACCATGGCAGTGGACGACGGCGAGGCCTAGGAAGGGGACGACGCAGAGCCGGGGAAGACGTGGCAGTGGAAGCCCGCGCGGAGAGGAATACGAGGGTTCACTGGTTCGGCTGTGGTGTGAGGCCGCCGTCACCGTAGAATAACAGGGGGTGTGGGTGAGTAGAGGGATACCCTGGGCCAGCGGTGGGAGTAGTAGGGGGCGGTGAGGCCTCTGCACCATCACAGGCGGCCACGAGAGGCAGGAGCACACGGCACGACCGGCACTGCTTTGGGCGGCTGGAGCAAGAAGACCAGAGGTTGAAGAAGCACTATGGCCGTTGGATGGACATCGTACGGTCACTAGAGCTAGAATCGTTCATATTGACTAAGTTGACAAAGCTCTCCGTCCTCATCAACTTAGTAGGCCCACAAGTCAGCGACCCACTATGGTGGGTCCCAGCTAGCAGGGGGCATTCATTTTTTGGTGCGTAATAAGTAGGCACTTCCTTGCGTGCGAAGATATAGCTGGTGGGTCCGACTTGTCAGCAGGGGGAACGTTTTTTCGCGAAATACAGAAGCCCTTCCCACGTACAGTGCACATATAGTGCGTAATAAGGGGGAACTTTCCTTGCGCACGACCATGGACCTCGTGGGTCCCAGCCGTCAGGCTCTCCACGTACAGTCCTCTTCCGATGACTCTCGTATGTTGACCACGCCGCGCCGAGCGCACCGAGGCGGTGGACGATGGCGAGGCCCCAGACTGGAACGACCCGGAGATGGGGAAGACGCGGCAGTGGAGTCGCAGACGGAGAGGAGTGGGAAACTTGACTGGTTCGAGTGCGGGGTGGGCCTACACTCGGCAGAGAATAACAGGAGGTGCGGAGTGGAGGGATGGCCTGGCCGTCGCGGGGTAGCGTTTCGCTGAGGAGCGCAAAACAACGCCGCTGGACGCCGAAGGCTGGAGCAGGCGGTTCCGGCAGCGCTGGGGGAAGAAGACGAGAGATTGAAGAAGAATGCCGGCCGTTGGATGTAAATCCAACGCCTTCTTAGGCTTCGACCTACTGGCCCACATGTCAGCCAGTCCATTTGTTTTTTAGTCCATTTGGTGGGCTGGGTGAAACAATGATGTAGCATCTATGCAGCCCGTTTAAATCCCATTTGCATTTTTCTCGAAATCCGCAGACTTGCTGGGCTGGGTGAAAATATCATGTTGGGCTAGACGGAGAAATGTTATAAAAACATAAACACATGATTGCACGTCAGTAAAATCTTTGCAAGCTTATGTACGCAATCACTAGGAGTTAACTTGGCAAGTTATATATAAACAATTATTATTATTATTATTTTGCAAGAACTTTCAACTTACAAAATAAAATATCATTTTAATTTGATGAGTTAATAGTACGTGAGGTATTATTATTTTTTAGGCTAGACGTGGGACAGTTGAGTTGGTTCTAGGGGAAAGTACTGGGAGAAAACTCAGTTTACATCGAAAAAGAAAGTGGGAGAAAATTCAGAGACCTGCTGGGTCCACCTGAGGAGAGGAATATGTTGGGAGGAAGGAGATTCAAAGCACGACAGCCGAGTGAACTAGTTTTTTTACGGACAAGTGAACTAGTTTACATACATAAGCAAATAGCCACTAAAAAAGCAATCAGGTTAATGGGTTCTTAAAAGAAATATTTCGGACAAAACAGATAATTACGACACATAGGCTAATGCATGAAACACTCAGATGATAAAGGTGCTTATAAACAGATAAAGTACAACATCTAGACCTTCCTGGCACGCTTGATCATGACGCTGCGGCTGTCCGTGTACTCGTCGGTTACGGGAAGCAGACACGCCCTCATGTCCAAGATCTGCCTGTACATGTCGTAGCATGCGTATGCGTCCTTGGCCGCGTAGGTTATGTAGGCTAGATTCAGAGGTACCTCCCACGTGTTCAGGTCGTCTTCTTTCATGTTGGCGTATCAGGGGTCGATGATGGTCTCAGCGAGGTCAACCACGGAGTCCTTCTCCTGCCCGTTGCTGATGATCTTGTATTGCTTCTGGATGTCGACAAGCTTGTTGCACCAGATGGCCGAATCGTCGCGTTCTTCCTTCTCTCCACCATAGCGAAGGTGCAGTCGGCGCTGCCGATGAAACGGGCGAATGCTCCAGAACCTGGTGCAGCCATAGGACTGAGGCGAGGCAGAGCTTCACCGAGTCCGTATCGTTGGTGTACATCACATTCAACTTGGTGCAGCCATAGGACTGAACGGCGAACTAACTCCTTGCTGAAGTCCATATCCAGCAGGCTCACCCCTCGGATCGCCATTGGAGTCTCTTCGAGTGAACGAGTGTGTAGGCGGCGGCAGCAGTTCGTTTTTTCAGCTCTTGGGGAACTGGATTCAACAGTAAGCTGAGTGTGTACAGGCGACAACAGTTACTACCCCTCCCTCGTCCGCTGCACGCCCGGCAGAAGATGCACCCTCGGCGCATTCAAACGCCTCCATTAAGAAACCTACTCCGGCCACACGTCGGTTCACGAGCGGGTCTGTATTGGTACTGTAATAACAGGAGTTAGTGGTCACTTTACTTAAATTTAATTAGCTTTAATAGAAATTTATACTTAAAACAAGCAATGCATTGGCTCGTT
Source organism: Triticum aestivum (assembly GCF_018294505.1). Classification (NCBI taxonomy): domain Eukaryota; kingdom Viridiplantae; phylum Streptophyta; class Magnoliopsida; order Poales; family Poaceae; genus Triticum; species Triticum aestivum. Next base: position 395,003,033 of record NC_057810.1, read on the forward strand.
CTATCAGTGCCACGGGATCAACATGCACAACAATTAGAATTATTATTCTCAGGACGCACACGATCACACATTTGTCGCACTTTCACAAAGATAATACTACCAAGTTTGAACTGTTTGTTATGGTTGTTGTCCTCTGCATCATCATGCCGTGTTTCCCAGCTTGCAAGATTCAGAACCAACAAATAAGATCCAAATAATAAGTACAACAAAGATGCCTACACATCTCATTGATTCCCAGCTTGCAAGATTCAGAACCAACAAATAAGATCCAAATAATAAGTACAACAAAGATGCCTACACATCTCATTGATTCCCAGCTTGCAAGATTCAGAACCAACAAATAAGATTCAAATAATAAGTACAACAAAGATGCCTACACATCTCATTGATTCCCAGCTTGCAAGATTCAGAACCAACCCATTAGAGCCTTTTGATAAAGTGAATATCGGGATTAAATCCATCTTGGCTAGCCATGTCATACAATCGAAGAACTTGGCGAATGCTCTTGACCGTCACAACATCTGTAGTTGAGTATTCCTGTTTGCACACATGTTTGCACAGCACAAACAAGGAGACAGGAGATCATGATTTCACTTTAATAGCGGCCTCCTTGAACTCAACCTCCAGCTCCACTAGGATGAGGTCTGCCTGGAGTTCCATGATTCAATTCATGCGCCTTTTTCTGTGGTTCACCTGAAATGAAGCAAAGATTGCATCATTCAGCTAGCAAGAAGTACTTGCTCTTGTGAGCTGGCAGGTTCTTCTTTAGTAGTTGCACTAAAATTGAGGAACATTAAGGTTGGCTGTCCGGCTCATGTAAGGTGCAACTATAATTTTCTTATCCTTTTGTGCAGTTCCACTAAAATAAAGTGCCATTGTGGTGACAGTGACGGCTCCATCTTGCAAAGGCTAATAAAATGTTGCACGAGATTACCAGCAGAACTTGACGGAGATTTTGGAAACTCCAATCACCATTTTGTGCAGTTCCACCAAAATTGAGAGATGTTGCCCACGTGACATTTTAGTTGAACTGCACAAGACACTCATTCCAAAAAAAGTGTTTTGTGCAGTTCACCAAAAGGTCACAATAGCAACAAGGTGAAATGGATATCCCTATCTGCACAAAATGATAGAAAGTAAACAGTTGCTGGTCAATAAGAATATACGAAACATATACAAAATGAAAAGAAGCATCTTAATTATGTTCATGGCAATCACGCAAGGACAGTAGAAATTTTAAAACGTCAGCAATGCTTCATGTTACCAGAAGCATTACGATCAACAATGAGATTCCTCAGATATGGGATTACTTTAATGGTGGCATTGCTTGTTTACCAGACACAGTAAATCAACAGCAGCTAAAGAGTTGGTTTAAGGGCATGGGACCGTGGGGACACCAGGACACTCAGCAGCGTAAAGGAGCAACTTACTTATCATACTGGGGAAAACAGCAGGAGTGCCATTTGTAACACAGTTTAATTGCATCTTATCACTGGAGGCATTAGATTAACAATAACACTGGTTAGACATGTCCCTAAGGTAACAGTGTGATCGCTTCATTTTACATGCGCCCTTACATTAACAACAGCAAAAGGTTGGTATAAGGACATGCGACAGTGGACGCATCAGCACAATGTACCTACAAGGAGGCATAAAGTGGTGATGCCGAGCTTGTTCACGCTATGTGAGGGCAGCAAACCTAATCCTGGAGACCTTTTACTATGTGAGGGTAGCAAATCTAATCCTGGAGACCTTTTACTAATGTGAGGGCAGCAAATCTAATCCTGAGACCTTTACTATGTGAGGGCAGCAAATCTAATCCTGAGACCTTTTACTATGTGAGGGCAGCAAATCTAATCCTGAGACCTTTTACTATGTGAGGGCAGCAAATCTAATCCTGGAGACCTTTTACTATGTGATGGCAGCAAATCTAATCCTGGACATACTCTGTTGACTTGTCCACCAGCCGCCACTTTCTATCCTTTTTTCAACCAATAATAGATCTGTTCCTTATCCAGTTTGTACTGCGTTTTCCCATTATTTCCCTTTTCAACCAAGAGACCGGTTGGGTATCCGGTCTCTACTACTTTCACCATATTATTTCCTCTTTGAATCAAGTCCTAGATTCATGCTACAACTTTCCCCCTTTCTTCGTTGTTTGAACAAAGCCCTAGATTCGAATGCATGAAGTAGCTTTACCTCTAATAATACTAAAAATTTAGGTGGCTTTGGAAGAGCTGATGGGAGTAGAAAAAGATGCACATGCAGACACGTGGGGAGCTGGGGCAGTAGAGCAAGGCCGCTTTCAAAGAACTTATACCTGAGGGTCGCCGGGATGTCGGCGGCGGCAGGTCAGATTTGCGGACAATACGGCAGGGAGGAAGAAGGGTCGGAGGACCTCCCGAGCCGGCGCTGTGTCGGAGAGAACGACACGGGCAGAGGATCAGGCCCCTCCGGCAGCTGTGGGTTTCCTCCCTCGGCGGCGATGACCGCGTGAACGATGCACCTTTTAGTCCTCTACACACACCGGCCGAAGGGATCCGGCCGGATCTGTGACCAGCGGTGAGCAGAGAGAAAATGTCGCTACCGCTGTCTTGCTTATATCTGGAGAGGATGATAGAATGAAGAGAGCAACCCTAGTAAAGCAAGCGCTCAGGCCCCTGCGTCCATATATAGTGGAGTGATTATCTTTTTCCTCTCCACAACAAGCGTATCAATTTGTGTACATGGCATTAAATAAAAGAAACTCTCTATTTAAGGTGACTACTCTACGACTCCTACTTACTACTACAGTATGTATTGTTCACTTGTGCTCCCCGCCCCTCCATTCATTGAACAACCCCACGGGTGAATAAACATACAATAAGTACCGTATTTATATAGAACAAACAAGCTCGAACTATTTTCGCATAGTTAAAAGTTGAGGGCGGGGCTTTTCCCAGGCAGTACGCGCGGCATTTTTCCGGTAGGCGGTTTGACAGAGAGGCGAGGAGGGTGAGCGAGTGGGGCTGTGCGATTTGACGGTGCGTTACTGCCAGAAAGACTTGTGATATGACCACTCACTATAGTCATGAATTACTGGCGCTCCGACCGGGGTGATGTCCCCCTTCCGTTCCGCGCTCTAATCTGGTGCATGACACGTCGACCCAGATACTGGCTCTCCCACATGTCGGAGTAGTAAGAAGGAGCAAAGAATGATGCGGTATATACTAGTACTATACTACTCCCTCCGTTCCTAAATATAAGTCTTTGGAGAGATTTCACTATGGACCACATACGGAGAGAAATGAGTGAATCTACACATAAAATGCATCTATATACATCCGTATGTGGTCCACAGTGAAATATCTACGAAGACTTATATTTAGGAACGGAGGGAGTACTACTCAGGTCGGAGGAGTGCGAACCACGGCAGCCCAGTGAACCAGCCGTGCGAACCACGGTAGCCCAGTGAACCAGCAGTAGAAAACAATGTGGTGATATGGCCATAAAAAACAATGTGCTACGGTCCACACTGTAGCATGTATAGTAACACTCCTCTTTGTTTGGATCCCTGAGTTAGAGCTAGTTTGGGTTGAAATAGCCTCAAATTATCGAAACAAGAGGGGTTAGTTTGAGCTAGTTTGCTCTAACCCAGCTAAAAAAACTAGCCCGGTGGAGAGGTTCTAATTGGGTTAGTTATCCTCGGGCCCACTAAAAGAGAACTAAAAAATCTCACCTGCCCGCACCAGATCGCTCCCCTAAAAAATCTCACCTGCCCGCACCAGATCGCTCCCCCCTCTCGCACGACTCCTCTCTGTTCCCCATAGGGCCGCCCGCCCAAGCGCCGCTCGCCCTCTCTCTCCTCCGGCCGCCCTCTCCTTCCGGCCTCCGCCGCCCTACTCTGGCCGCCCTCTCCCTCCGACCTTCGAAGGTCGCCCCGCTCCCCCTTCACCAGTCGTTTTTCTCCCTCTGTCGTGCGCGGCGGCGGCGCATCTACCAGGGAGGTCGCGAGAGGGGTGAGTTTGTTCGTTCCTTCTCTGTCTCACGGCCATATCATTGATCTTGCTTGCTCTAGCGCTAATTCTGATTTGGAAAAGTAGATCCTGATCAAACTTGCTATAGATTTGTGGTGCACGCATGGAATTGTTTGATGCTGCTTGAGGAGGTAATAAATCTTTCTAGAGGCCCAAAGATTCAGGTCACCTTTCTAGGTATTTCAATTTCAGGCTTGCATTATTTGTAGAGGCCCAAAGATTCAGTTCACCTTTCTAGGTATTTCAATTTCAGGCTTGCATTGTTTCTAGAGGCCCAAAGATTCAGTTCACCTTTCTAGGTATTTTAGTTTCAGGCTTGCATTATTTCTAGAGGCCCAAAGATTCAGTTCACCTTTCTAGGTATTTCAGTTTCAGGCTTGCATTATTTCTAGAGGCCCAAAGATTCAGTTCACCTTTCTAGGCATTTCAGTTTCAGGCTTGCATTATTTCTAGAGGCCCAAAGATTCAGTTCACCTTTCTAGGTATTTTAAGTTTCAGGCTTGCATTATTTCTAGAGGCCCAAAGATTCAGTTCACCTTTCTAGGTATTTCAGTTTCAGGCTTGCATTATTTCTAGAGGCCCAAAGATTCAGTTCACCTTTCTAGGTATTTTAGTTACAGGCTTGCATTATTTCTAGAGGCCCAAAGATTAAGTTCCCAGTCGGCGGCAAGCGGCCCTGCTACCCATGCCGGTGTCGACCTCAACTCGCAAGGGCCGGCGTCGGAGGGGTTCCCGGTGCTTGGGCTCTACAGAGCCTTCCTCCAGAGCGACGATGGCGAGCTCCTCCCTCGGTGCGTGAGGGGCTCCGGGCTCCCTCCCTATCGTGAATGACTTCCGTGATGAGTTAGCTCATTCTTTGTTTCATGAAGTGTTTTTTTATTTTGTGAAGCTTGATTGACGACTTGTATGTTTAAGTGGGATATCTCATTTGTATGGACAAAGTAAAAATTATCATGTTTTGCATGCTTGATTTGTATAGATGGTTCGTTTATGTCAATTGTGAGCGGGAGGAGGCCACAGAAGAGCCGGCCACACCAAGAGGGTGCTTGGATCCAAGGGACTTATTTTAGTCTGACTAAAAATAGGGTCCAAAGTAGTCAAATGATTGAGATAGAGCATTTATTGTCAATCTAACCCTGCCATCCATACACCTCTTTGGTTTAGAGTTAGTTCAGGGTTAGAATCTAACTCTAACCTCTAACTGAGTTAGAGTTCTCCTCGTCTCGGTTCATCGCCATCATACTTTCCCCATTCCTGTGTTTTCAGTATCCTGCGAATCAAAGAGGCCCTTTTTTGCGGGAAAAATCAAAGAGGCCCTTAGACTGGTTTAGGTCCGGTCATTTTTTATAAACGTGTTATGTCCAAAATTTAATGAACGTGCTCCGGTTTCCACGAAAATAATCCGGTTTCATGTAGTAATTCATTCATTTATTTATTCTTCTGCGGGGGGTTTGCATGTAATTCGTGAGGTCTGAAATGTAAAGTACCCCGGCATATGCTCCGAGTCGTGCATGCACTACGACCCAGATGCTCTATGTCCCACATGTCGGCGAATGGGAGCACGTGGAAATAGCCTAGGAGTACATATAGGAGGATAAATGCGTGAAAAAATATGTACTGTGAAGCGTAGCCGCGGTTCGAAAAGGAGACCTAAAGTGATGACAGCTATAGGTCGCACGCACCCAACTAGTGGTAGTACTAGACATACGACTAATTTTTCCCTCAAAAAAAAGAGGCACGAGTGCTCAGTACTCCTATATTCTATAAACACGAGTCCCATCTGACAACAGCGTCCGTGCTACAGCTAGCTCTCCTCCCTCGTTTCTCTCTTCTAATTCTAAACTCGGCCGACGCCCGGTGGGTGGGGTGGGTTTGCTCAACTGCGGCCCCACCTCACAGTGAAAACGTTACGACTGGAATAAAAATGCCATATACTCCCTCCGTTCATAAATATAAGCCTTTTTAGATACTAGTTCAAATGGAATACAACATACAGATGTATGTAGACATAGTTTAGAGTGTAGATTCACTCATTTTGCTCCGTATGTAGTAGTCACTTGCTGGAATCTTTAGAAAGACTTATATTTGGGAACGGAGGGAGTACTATACTAATAAAACATTAAGGCCACGAGGCGATGCAGTGCTGGTTACAGGAGGCAAGAAGAAGAGATGCATCCATTGATGATGTCCACCTCCTCGACTCAGGGACCGGCCCACCGAACGACGCCTAAGTAGCAGCGGCTTTCGTGGCCAGGTCGACGTGCTTCTGAACAATGGCGTCCAAAGATTCCAGCCGCTGGAAGAAGGCCAACGTCTTTCTGTCCTCGCTTGCCTTGTAGTGGCCTATGTAGATGATTTCCTCGTAGACGTGGATGTGCAGGTCGACGGTTTCTTGCATGGCGAGGCGCTGCGCGGCGAGCGCGGCCTCGAGGTGCACATTCTTCATCGCGACCTCCGGCACCTGCAGGGCCACCAGGGCTTGAAAGAGTTCGTCACCATGTAGGCCGATGAGGGTGGCAGGCAATGAGGAGCCTGGGCGCGCGGGCTGGAGCAGTACGGCAAGGTCGTCCGCGCGCTTCTTGACGGCGGTGAACTTGCGGATGGAGTTGACCATCATGTCGTCCATGCGAGAGGCGAAGCCGGCGTCGGCGAGGGCTACGATGCCTGCGGTCGCCAGCACCGTCTGGAAACGCTGCACGGTGCGGGGCCGCAGGCCGGCGCCTTGGATGATTTGGCACAGCCGACTGCCGCTCGCGTCCATCGCCTCCATAGGTGCTTGTGGCTTCTGGTCACTTGGTCTTGGATTGGAGTGAGCAGTGTTGCGCAGAGACTTGGGAGTAGATGGATTGGAGTGGTGGGGCGCCTTTATTATATGAGAGTCCAAACTCTGTTGCATTCACATCGTGCTGGCTCTAGTCTGCTTCTCCAATTAATTCCCTCTGCATGTAATTGAGGATGCATCATTGACCGTTCAACGTCTCGGGAACCGCTACCCTCTTCCTCCTTGGCATTCAAGCACCTATGGACCCGTCGACGACGAGGTGCCTATGGTGACTTCGTAAATTTCAAGATGATAGTGCCGTGCGTGTGCATTCATAGGGGTGAGTGTTTGCGCGTTTATATGAGCGCTTGCGTCTGTACTGTGTCAAAAAAACAACGTAAATGTGTGTCAAAAAGAGACTAGTCAGTATACTCAATATTGTGCACCTCGGAGAGGAAAACGATAGAACTAGTACGTATTTATTTACGGTGCAGATTCACTCATTTTGCTCCATATGTACTCCGTCTCGGTGTAGTCTAGTCACTTGTTGAAATCTCTAGAAGGGCAAATACTCCTTTCTGGTTTACAGGGCTATACTAGCAAGTAGTTGTACGTACTAGTAGAATAGTGGGCTCACATAGCAATTTTGTCTCATGCAAGAGCCTGGCTATATGCGTGCTCCAATGTTCGCAACTGCAACGTTCGGTTTGCGCTTGGCTCTTCGCCTCTTCGAGAAGACGAACAATGATGTTACTACTACTGCTTCTACAGTGTCGAATCCACTGCTGCATGTCCGTCCACCGCGAGCGGGACGGATAGCTTGTTGTAGAAGTAGTACTAAGCAAAAGCCTATCCTCGTTTGCGAGCAACAGCGCGCATGGGCGAGGGAGAAGGCGTGTAGTAAAATCAAGCTTCTCCTCGTTGTACGAGTTGACGCGACACATCATAGCACTGGCCCCACATGCTTGCCTCTAAACTTGGCTGAAAGACCCGCAGTGTACAATATATTTGCTGCAACCTCTAACATTTACCCACCACAAATTAAAATATATGTGGCCGTATGCATCGTTCTGATGCAGAGGCCGGGGAGTCCCCCCTTTTGAAAAAAACAAATTAAAATATATATTCCTGTCTTGACCAGATGAGCGTGCAAACTACAATCACCAGGGTGACAGGTAGGGCCAGAAGACTATTTTAATTTTAAAAAAACTTCGAGACGGCCACATAGCATGGAGCCGACCCCAACGATTTTAAGCTTACAGGCACGGTACACGCTATCTAGACTACTCTACACATGAAACTGCCACACGAGCGTCCGGGCTGCGCTTGGCTCTTCGCCTCTTCGGGAAGTCGAACAATGATGGTGTACTACTGCACTGGAGGAGTACTACAGTACGCTTCTGGCCATCTGACACCGATTGAACTGCTGCATGTCCACCGCGTGCGGGAGGGAGAGCATGTAGCGAAAGCTTCTCCTAGTCTTGCCAGCCACCACGCTCATGGGCGAGGGAGGGACGCTCCTGCCTTTGCGTGTATGACAGGTGGGCCCGACAGGTGTGTGGCCAACCTGTCATACAGCCAAAGGAAGGTGTAGTTAAGTCCGCGAGGGAGAGGATAATCAAACTTCTCGTTGATGTATGAGTTGACGCGACACATCAAAGCACTGCACTCGATATATTTCAATAATTTGCGTTTACCGATGCATTAATTACAACGCATGCATGCATGCCGTGACTCTTCTTTTGATAGTACTTGCATGTGTTGATTTAATGCACCTTGAAGTAGTACTCCCCCCGTTCCTAAATTATAAGTCTTTGTAGGGATTCCATTATGAATTACATACAGATGTATATAGATGCATTTTAAGTGTGGATTCATTCATTTTGCTCCGTATGTAGTCCACCTAGTGAAATCTCTATAAAGACTTACTCCCTCCGTTCGGAATTAGGCTGGTCATAGTGGGGAGTAACTTAGACTAGTAACATGCATACGTTACTAGTCTATGTTACTACCTCTATAGTGCATAGTATCATAGATGGTCCCATTTATTGCCATGCATGACACATAGTAGCACCATATTTATTATGTTACAGTATCTACCTATGTTACTATAACCATCTCTCTCTTCTTTAATTGCCTGCCACATAAGCATGTTTGCGAGTCCCAAGTGCATGATACTACTTATGTTACTCCCACTATGGCCAGCCTTACTTGTCGCGAAAATGGATGTATCTAGACGTATTTTAGTTCTAGATACATCCATTTCCGAGACAAGTAATTCCGAATGGAGGGAGTACATTTAGGAATGGAGGGAGTATAAAATATGTGACGGTAAGGCTTTGTAATACCTTGGCCCAAGTCGAGAGATGGTTGTGCACGAGGAGGGCCAGATCATGCAGACCGAACAGGAACATGACCCAACAATGGAGCTGTCTAAGGTCTCGATGGACCTCACCGTGCTCCACTGCCCCTTGTGCCTCCGCCCCTTGACGCCTCCAGTGTATGAGGTTCGAATACACCTCGTCCGTTCAGCTGATTGAGCAAGGTGCAGGTTTCTTGATTGATGTGCTGTTGGATTGATTTCTGCAGTGCAAGGGAGGGCACCTGGCCTGCGCGGACTGCCATGTCGAGCGCCCCGGGAACCAGCGGCAGTGCGAGAAGTGCGAGCGCGACGGTGGCTTCGATGTGCGGAACACGGCGGTGGACTCCGTCCTTTTGTCGGTGAGGGTGGAGTGCCCGCACGAAGGCTGTGGGCTCTACGTCACTTACCACAAGCTCGCCGATCACCAGAGCGTGTGTCCACTCGCGCCCTGCAAATGCCCCGTGCCCGTCTGCGGCTACGACAGCCTGCCGCCGGCGCTCTATCACCACATCAGCACCACGCATCCCATGCCCAGGATCCAGTGTGGCAAGGTGCTCCAGCTGCAAGTGCCACTGTCGGAGCCACGACTCTTGCTGTTCGCGGAGGAGGACCATCGTGCGTTTTTCTTGGTCGGCGGCATGCTCGACATCGGCGCGCCTATCGCCGTGTCGGTCGTCTGCATCAGAGCGGGGGCGTCCCCACTGCCGCAGTATTTGGCCAAGCTGTGGGCGAACGGCCCACCGGGGGAGCCCAAAGGCACGACCGACACCGTCAAGGTGGAAATGGAGGTGACAAGCAGCAAGGATCCCGGCGATGTCGACGTGCAGGATCTGACCTTCTTGACAGTTCCACCCAAGCTGTTGGCCGGGGCTAAGCTTGTGTCCCTCCACATTCAGATTGACAAGCTCACGTCCTAAATGTTTCGACAGTGCCTTCTGTTTATCTTAGTAATATGCTAATATAGGAATTACCTTGGTCTACTTTAGCTTAAGAAATGGTGGGTTTTGGTGGCGATGCAGCAATTACTTCGACATCAGATCAGTAACTTCCAACAGTCAAACGGATATTTTGTGTCTGTTGGATATAAAGTCCCTTTGGGTAAGAAGTACTACTTGTCATCAAAATGGATAAAAGGAGATGTATGTAGATGTATTTTAGTTCTAGATACGTCCCTTTTTATCCATTTTTATGACAAGCACTCCCTCCGTTCCACAATACATGCCTTCCATTTGTCAAAATATAGATGTATCTAGACATGTTTTAGTATATAGGTACATCCATGATAGAGCCAATCGGATGGTTGAGAACACTACAATTCGTAGCTACAGATGCGTGTGTGACTCCCAGATGCAGAGGCCGGGGGTCATCATCCTCCTTTTCAAGAAAAAACAGACGCGTGTGTGAGAGGACGAGTGCGTGCGTGCACCTCTTCTCTTCCTGTATAACGTACTACTAAACTCAGAGTACAAGTTTTTGTGGGGGGCACGATGGTGCGTGCGAGAAGTCCCGAGAGATAGGTTTAATGCGTCTGAAAAAAGGACTAGCCTAGAGCTCGCCACGCGGCTATTCCTGTCGAACGCCCCATTAACCGTAAGATATGTATACGACGGTGCCAGTTATTGCACGTACACAGCAGTACTCCCTCCTTTCCGGTTTATGGTGAGTGGTGGAATATTTTTTGTAGTTTGCAAAAGCACCTAATTAATGCTCTTGTTTTTCTCAAAAAATTATGTTTATCAATGCATTAATTGCAATGCATACATGCATAAAGTACATGCATTGGTCGATTTTCTCTTAATACTTGCATGCAATGATTTAATGCACCTTGGAATCTGAACATGTGTTGGGGAACAACCAAATTGAGCCTTATAAAATGGAAAAACTAAAACTTTGAGATAAGTCCTATATCAACGGAAAGGAGGGAGTAGAAAAAGAAGTACTCCATCTGGGAATAGTGCCGCACTTCCAAACTAGAACCGTCAATAAATTTTGAGCTTGCGTCTCGTCACATTCCAAATTACTCCATGCTATATTGAATTGCAAACCTGTTCACACCGATCACAACCTAAACGGTTTCCCACTTAGGAGCGTATTAGTACCACGCTATATTGAATTCCAAACTTGTTCACACCAATCACAACCTAAACGGTTTCCCACTTAGGAGCGTATTAGTACTTGGTTATAAATACTAGTATGCCAACATGACTACACATTCCTCCTCAACTCCTCATCCACAAAAACAAACAAGTCATTCAGCATCCTTCCCTTGCGTCTGCCATGGCCAACGTGAGTTCTGGGTCGAGAGATTGCCACTAGGGAGAGGCCAGCATTGAAGCGGAAGCACGAGAGATGTCCCGCCTCGCTACGAGAGCAGCCGACATGTCCCGCCTCCCGGAAGTAGCAGCACAGAGGTCCCGCCGCGCCGTCGATGTAGCAGACTGGTCCGGCCACGCCGCGGAAGTAGCAGAGATGGCCTGCCGCGCCACAAATGTAGCAGAGATGTCCCGCCGCGCCGCGGCGGCCTGGGAAAATTTCTCGCGGGCAGGCGACGACTGTTACAGGCGCATGCATGCGATCATCCATAGCCAGATGGATCAGATCTCCGGCTTGGCGAGGTTGCAGGACGACGTGAAAGCCTCGTTTGAACAGGCTACCGGCATCATCCGGCAACTAAGGGAGGGCAATGAGAGGCTCCGGGCCGAGCGCGACCTGCTGAGGGAGAAGATCGTCCAAAGTGCAGACCAGCAGGAGGAGACCAGTGCCTTGTTGAAGAGGACCGGCGTCATCGTCAAGAAACTTATGGACGAGAATGACATGCTCCGCAACGAGCGCCAAAGGCTGGTGGAGGAATCCGTGGATGTTCTCAAGCAGCGTCTTGAGGACACGAAAGAGCTCATCGCCGCTCGCCGCGGAGACTAGTTCCCGCGGCCTGCAGCAACGCATCAAGAAAGTAGAGATCAGCGAGCCAGATCCTTGTCTTCCTTCTTCTTTTGCCCTTGTGTATTTCGGGCGTAGCCGCATGTGGCTTTTTTAATTATCTTTCTAATTATGTAAGACAATTAATCGTCCTTATCTTTCTGTGGAAGATAAATGTTGCGAGGCTGGAATGAAGAAAACTCTTGCTGTGGCGACCCTGGCGTTGCTGTTCTTCTAGTTGCTGCTGGGCTTCCTTTAGTTTCCTGGTTTCTTTTGATGTAATAATCGGTTTAGGATGTGGATTGTGTCGTCGGTTGTGAAATGTTGGGTTCTAGCGCGGATGTTTGGCCTTTGTTGGCCTCTTGGGATGTTGCGATTTCAATCTGGTAGCTTTTAGTCCTTCGTGTTAGGCTGGAGTTGTGCTGAACTTCTTGTGAATTGTGGTGGTTTTCAGTAATGAAAATCGGAAGGGGCAAGCCCTTCTTTGATAAAAAAAATCGTCCTTATATATTCATCAGTCTTGCTATAAGTCGCAGTAGATGCTATATAGGTCCGTCGGATCTTACATCAAGATCCGTGCTTTCAGATTTTCTTTTTTCTCTCTTAAATCTCAGTCGAGTGAGACATAGCCACGCCATTAAACAGAGGCTCGGGCGCCATTAATGGAGACCTTGGGAGAGAGGTGGACGGCAGATGGAGGTCAAAGGGCTCTCCTCCCGATAAGCACGCGCAGGGGTCTGATCGCACGCCTCTCGTACTCAAATAGCTACCCTGCACGGCGCCTCCTAGCTAATAAAAAATGGGGACGCGTGGCGGCACGTAAATGGTACTAGTAAGTAGAACGCCCACGGTTTCAATAATACTTGTGTTTCCGATTGTAACGTGACAGCACTTGTTCCAAAATGACTTTGTTGATTGTTAATGTGTGCGCCTTCGCAAATCGGACTGCAAATTTACCACAGCATGTTGGTGCCATGTCATGGCACCAAGCCAAGTTTCATTATTTTCATGCGTGTTTTGGATTTACAGGAATTAAAAAACTAAGTTTCTCAATGTTTCCAACCCAGCCACGACGCCCAGAATTTTGAATTTCATTCCCATTTCTTGCATGGAACCTAGAAATTTACCCGAGGACACACATGTGATTTTTCAACCAACTTTGGTGCACTGGAACATGTGCTTGTATTTCAAATTTGAATTATGCACACAAAGGTGACACGTTCCCTCCCAGAACCACGAGCCTTCTTGAGAGAAGCTCCGATTTGCAAGAAGCTTATACCAAAATTTGTTCCTATTCGGCCAATTTTTTTACCACGGCATGGTACTACCATGACATGACACCATGCCAAGTTTCATGATTTTAAAACCAAGTTTCTCAATGTTCTCGACCGAGCCACGATGCCCAGATGTTTGAATCTTATTCTCATTTTTTGCATGGGACCTACTCCCTCCTTCCATCTATATAGGGCCTAATGTGTTTTTCAAGACAGCCTTTGACTATTGACAAGATTAATAGCACATGAGATGTATACTATGAAAATTATATTATTGGAAGCTCCTTTGACATACAAATTTGAAGGTATGCTTTGTGTAAGTTGCATGTCATATATTATTGCTCTAACGTTTGGTCAAAGTTAGCCTCGAAAAACGCATTAGGACCTATATAGATGGAAGGAGGGAGTAGAAATTCACCCGAGGACACAAATGTGATTTTTCAACCAACTTTGGTGCACGGGAGCACGTGCTTGTAGTTCAAATTTGAATTATGCACATTAAATGACCAAAAACTCAATTAATGTGTAAATAAGGCCAAACGAAGCCGGAATAATTCCAAAATTTAACAGGACACTCATGTAGTTCTATGTTGCCTTTGTAAATAAACTCAAGGGGGACAACGTATATCGTTTCGCACTCAAAGGTGACACGTTCCCTCTCAGAACCACGAGCCTTCTTGAGAGAAGCTTCGGTTTGCAAGAAGCTTATACCAAAATCTGTTCCTATTCGGCCATTTTTTTACCACAACATGGTAGTACCATGACATGACATCCATGCCAAGTTTCATGATTTTCAGACGTGTTTTGGATTTACAAGAATTTTAAAAACAAGTTTCTCAATGTTCTCGGCCGAGCCACGATGCCCAGATGTTTTAATTTTATTCTCATTTCTTGCATGGGACCTAGAAATTCACCCGAGGACACAAATGTGATTTTTCAACCAACTTTGGTGCACGAGAGCATGTGCTTGTAGTTCAAATTTGACTTATGCACATTAAATGACCAGAAACTCAATTAATGTATAAAAACGACAAACGAACCCGGAATAATTCCAAAATTTAACATGGCACTAATGTAGTTCTATGTTGCCTTTGTTAAGAAACTCAAGGGGGGGGGGGCAGCGTATATCGTTTCACACTCAAAGGTGGCACGTTCCCGCTTAGAACCACGAGCTTCCAAATCGGCCCATTTTTTTACCACAACATGTTAGTGCCATGACATGACACCATGCCAAGTTTCAAGATTTCCAGCCGAGTTTTGGATTTACATGAATTTAAAATCTAAGTTTCTCGATGTTCTCGGCAGAGTCATGACGCCCAGATGTTTGAATTTCATTCTCATTTCTTCCATGGGACCTAGAAATTCAACCAAGGACACACATGTGATTTTTCAACCCACTTTGGTGCACCGGAGCATGTGCATGCAATTCATATTTAGATTATGCACATTAAAAGTCCAGAAACTCAATTAATGTATAAAAAGGCCAAATGAACCCGAAATAATTCCAAAATTTAACAGGGCACTCATATAGTTCTATGTTGCCTCTGTAAATAAAATCAGGGGGGAGGCAGCGTATATCGTTTCGCACACAAAGGTGACACGTTCCCTCTCGGAACCACGAGGCTTGTTGAGAGAATCTCCGGTTTTGCAAGAGGCTTATACCAAAACTTGTCCCAATTCAGCCAAAAATTATACGTATGAAAACAGGGTTTAGATTATCCCGAACATCTCGCTACCTAGACCAATAATGTACTATGATTTGAATTCAACATAAAATGGATACAGATATTTGAATTGGAGAGCGTATGGTACATGTAGTTCATAGTGAAATATGATTACTGCTATATGCATGTCTTTTTGTTATCAAGATAATATTTAAATTATTGTATAACTTGACAACAATCGTATTCAAATAAGGAAAATTGATTCAAATTTAGTCCATATGGTAGACGACAATATATATGTTCACATGGTGGAGTAAAATGTTCATATATGATGGAAGATCAAAATGTACGACTACATCAATTATAAACCGCAAGGTCACCTAATGATATATTCGAATTCAACATAACGTGGATTCAAAAATTGAAATTCGAGATCATGGCATCTGTAATCATATAAAAAGGGACATTACTCTTTCTTTGGTGGGAATTGATTTGTTTTTTGTTGTTGTTGAGGGAAGTGCGAATCGATTTGGTACTGTGCAGGGTAATCTTGTTCTCCCGATTTTTTTTACATTTTTCTTGTAGTTTTTTCAATGGCATCTATAGCAATATAGTAAAAGGGGACATGACTCTCTTGTGTCTTGTATGAATTTTTTTTACACGTTAAGTTTGTTCTGCCGAACAAGGAATCCGCACCTTGTTATCCCGAAATTTTCAAGCTCGAGTATCTTTTGTCTCACCTGCTTTGAAACTCCCGCTTCTTCAACCCGCGCCGCGCCTTGTTATCCCGAAATTTGGACGCGCGCGAGAACTCCCTCCTCATCCGAAATCGCTCCCGCAGCCCAGACACGCGAAATCCCCCTTCTACCCCTCAGCCGGAAATGAAGCTCCACGTCGCGGTGTCAAAACCGGTGGGGGTACGCTGGTAACTTACCCTACATTTCGGACAAGCGCGTCCCTAAGCTTGGCTCCCCCTCCCCCTTCGCCCCCCCATTCGTACACCGAGGCCGCCAAAACCCGCGAAACCCCACGCTCCTCCGTCGGCCTCCCGACCGCCGCCCAGCCGGAGACTCTTCCCCGACTACGTCGTCCACCGCAACAGCTCGCCGTCCCTCATCCACCGCACCGGATGAGGATCCGTTGTCGATCTCGTCGTCCCGCCGGATCAGCCGCCCCGTCCTCCACCTCCAAGGAGCTGCCCCGATGTTCGCCTCGTCTATCGCGCCACCTCAATCCCCACAGCGCCGTCTTGACCTGCCCCACCGGAACCGCAGCACCCTCACCAATTCCTCCGATGAAGCCGAGGCCAACTCGGCGCCACCAAGGAGGTTCTGCACTCACCGCTGCATTTTATCTTTTATTCGATCTCACGGGGCTGCCGGTGCTCGATACCGAGCAGACATGGCGTCTCCATCGACGGCGCCGTCGCCGGCCACATCATCCACGGCGTCTCTCCCCCATGTCGTTGCTTCCTCGGCGGCGACTTCCACAACGGCACTAGCTGCAGCTGCTCCGGCTCTCGCTCGCGCTGCGGCTCTGTTCTTGCTGTCGGTCGCGCTGCTGCACTGCTCCTGCTTTCGTTCGTGCTGCTGCTCTGCTCTTGCTCTCGCTTGCGCTGCTGCTGCTGCTGCACGACCTCCGGCAGCTACAGGAGTTGCTGCTTTAGCACTCGCTCGCGGTGCTACTGCACGACTTGCTCTCTGCTAGTGCGTTCCCTGCTCGAGCGTCTGCTGATTTAGATCACTGCTTCTCTGCTACTAGTGCTCGAACGCCCTAAACATCTATTGCAATGCTCTGTTACTAGTTCAATCAGTTTCGACAGTAAAATTCAGTTTCGACTGTGAAGTTCATTTTCTTCAGTTAAGTTCAGAGTGAACAGTACTTACAGCATCTGTCGGAGCGGCCGTGGCGCGGCTGATGCGTTTTACATCTAGCACTTTTTGGTGATGTATTTTACATCATCTATTGCAGATGATATTAGGGTCCCACTTCAGATTAACGTTGTCTGTCTTGTCATGCTTCAGCCTCGTCGCCGTACACCTTAGCGGAGCTGCTCCAACGACGGAACCGTCCATCACAGCGGAGCAGTACCCTCGGCGCCGTTTCCAGAGGCCTCGGATCTTCTTCCCCGCCTCCGACAGTCACACCAGCATCATCACCATCCTCCACGTCCAACCCAATGATGCTGAGGTCCACAAGGCTATGCCAAAGAGGTTGTACACTCGTCGCATCACTTTGTTTCTCCATTCCTCTGTTCTTCCAATTCATGTGAGCCAAACACCCAGGTTGACTGAAATCCTATGTTTCCAAATGCTCTGTTTTGCACGTGCATTCCTATCCTATTCCTGTGTTTTTCCTGTCCCTGCGTTTATAGAATCCTCCAATTCTAAGGAGCCCTTACAGATTTACTTCATTTTCAGATTGGCGTCAAAGAAAACTCTGTGTGTTATGTCCTGCTCCTGCCGTGCCGTCATCCACCCCACCTGAGGTGCACCATCGACAGAAGCGTTCACTGCAGCAGAGATCCCCCCTGCAGACTTTCTTTCGCCGCCTCAGATCATCTTCCCCGTTGCCGGCAGCCACGCCAACTGCATTACCATCATCGACTGAGCAGATGAACCTGAGGACTACACAGTTCCGGAAGAGAGGTCGCAGTCTTTCGTGTTTGCTTACGTTATACATCGGTTATTATTACCTGCTACTTTATCGTTCAATCTTGAGTTTTGAATTGCCCATGGGTCTCATATCGAGCCAGCAACGAATAGTATCTGTCTACTATCTGGTTCATCTGGGGTCTTCTATGTGGTTCATGTTGGGTGGGCAACAAACAATAGATGATCCATTGTCTATCTTTTTAAACTGAAGCTATAATCTACCTGCTATCATTAGTTTTGGATCCATCCACTCGTTTGCTACCATCAGTCTTGATTTTTGCATGCACCCCTTAGGCCTTACAAAATCTAACTATTTTTTTATTATGCATGTCAGATATTGTACACAATCGTACTGAACATGTAGAGAAAAAGAGAAGACCGTTGCGTGCGAATATAATGTCATGCAGACGCTGCTCCATGGTGGGCGAAGTGCCCCCCCCTCTCCTGCATTTCCAGATTGTATTCCAGAGGAAGATAACTGTTCAGATGGAGATTCAGAAGGAGCCGACCATGCCTGTTTACCACCTGAGGTGTTTGCTCTAACCTGGCATGCTGATGTTGGTCATATCATGCATATGGCGCCTTGCATTGCTTACATTATACATCTTATATGTCATCAGCTTAGTTTAGATTTGCTTTGTGTGAATGCCACCTGTTTGGTTTCTATATCATACTCCCACCATTCCTAAATATTTGTCTTTTTAGAGATTTCAACAAGTGACTACATACGGAACAAAATGAGTGAATCTACACTCTAAAATATGTCTATATACATCCGTATGTGGTAGTCCATTTGAAATCTCTAAAAAGACAAATATTTAGGAACGGAGGGAGTATATGGGAATTATGCAATGCCATCTTCTTTAGCCAGGCATCATATACGTGAATCATGCAATGCCATCCTGTTTAGCCAGTCATCGTATATGTGAATTGTATCGTGCCATATTTTTTCCATAATGTATTCCATTTGTCAACAATGTTTATACATTCATCTACTCTTCCTGTGCATCAGCCATTTGAGTCGGTCATGGGAAAATCTGGAGTGAAAACAAGGTCTTCTGAGCAGTCAGTGCTACCTGTCGATGCAGATTTCTTGCTGGTTACAGATAGCTCCTCAGAGGAGGATTCAGAGAGAGATGACCAGTCGTATTCCCCCCCCCCCGAGGTGCATGCTCTAACTTGGCTGGGTTATATTGCTCATATCATGCATATGGTGTCTTGCATTGCCATGCCATCTGCTTAGATTAGACATGCTTTGTGTGAATGCCTCCTGTTTGCTTTCTATATCAGATATGTGAATTATGCAATGCCATGTTTTTCAGCCAGTTATCATATATGTGAATTATGCACCGCCATGGAGCCAGGCATCATATATGTGAATTATCTCATGCCATCTTTTTTTCATTACGTATTCCATTTGTCGACAATCTGTGTATATTGAACTACTCTTCATGTGTATCAGCCATTTGAGCCGGTTATGGAAAAATCTGGAGTGAAAACAAGGTCTTCAGAGCAGGCAATGGTACCTGTTGAAGCATATATCTCGATGGTTACAGGGAGCTCCTCAGAGGAGGATTCAGAGACAGATGACCAGTCCTATATCCCACCTGAGGTGTATGCTCTAAGTTGCAATGTTTATATTTCTCATATGATGCATATGGTGTCTTGCATTGCTTAGTTTAGACATCATATGCACAATATTGAATTCTATCTGCTTAGTTTAGAGATCATACATGCGAGTGCCAGCTGCTTAGTATATGAATCAATTATGTCAATTATATCATGCCATCCTGTATACTTAGACAACATGTATGTGAATTATTTCATCCCAACCTATTTTAGAAAGACATCATATAGTTTTGTCATGTCATCCTGTTTAGGTACTCATCATATGTTGAATTATGCCATTATATCCTGTTAAGTTATCCATCATATATCTGAAACTGTGTCATGCTATCCTGTTTAGTTAGGCATCATATATGTGAAATTGTGTCATGCTGTCCTGTTTGGTTAGACAACATATATGTGAATTACCACATCTGTCTATCATACAATGTCTGTACGTTCAATTTCTTTTCTTGTTTATCAGCCATTTGAATTGGAGGGGGTGATGGCAGTATCTAAGGGAGCAAAAACCCGTTCTTCACAAAAGACAGTGCTACCCGTCGATGCAGATAGAACCATGGTTGTACTGGCCCACAAACTAGCCCCACCACACATAATCGAGACTCTTCCAGATTGCACACTTACACCGTTGGGCAGAGAACCAGCTACAACCCATCTAACCGCAACCCCAGCGGATAGTAACCCACTTATAGTTGACAAAGCACCATGTCCACCATAGAGTACCCCCACACGAGCAGTTTGTAAAGCTACTGCAGTGCCCAAAGCACGAAGACCACCACAGCTAACCCAAACTCCACGTTTAAAGCAGAAGAGCAACTGTTCTCAGGTCAGATTCCGTAGCTATGGTCCATACTCCTTTGCTGTTGCATCACTGTATTTACTCATACCAACTACTTTCGAATTTGAAGGATCCAATTGAAACTCCAATGGCGCAACAGGTATGTTTTAAACCTATTTCTTTAACTGGATTGCTGTTCTAACTTCTTGCTCTATGTTGATTTCAGTTTAAGTTGTATAAACAGTTATGTTCTCATGTGATGCACATTACAAGTGCTGCCAATGCTGTGTAGTTTCTCACACTTATATTCTGTCTATGCTGCTGTGTCTTAAAAATATATGAGTTGAACTGTGTCTCTATCTTGATTAGGGAACATAAACTAGAATGATATGGACAATACAGTGACCATAGTACATAGATATATGTTTGTTTCATGCTGTTATCCTGTCCACCTTACTACTGAACCGGTTTACCAAAATGAGTTTGGTATACTACAAGCTAAACCTGTGATGTGTCTGCTTGTTTCTCTTGTAGTATGCAAACAGAATATTGGAGAAGAGCACCCCACTATGCAATGGTAGAGAAAGTAATGCAGATAAGGTTCAAGATAGTGAGACAACCCTGTTGGTCTCCAAGAAAGGTGATAAAAACGATCTTGTAGACAGTGAGAAAACCCCACAGTCCTGCGTTGATGTAGTGTTCGAGTTACTGGCCAGTACCGCTGGCACAAGCTCTTCGAACTCGCTGCCTGAATCACTTCGGCTTCTTCAGTCTCAGCTACAAGCTGAAAGGCATCAGTCAGCTGTGCTGCGGCAAGAAGCCGAAGGACTGAGGAAGTCCCTGCAGAATTCAGATGCGTACTTTCTTGTGCAACAGCAAGCGCTGGAGGATTTAAGCGCCAAACAAGAGAAAGTTAATAAGCTTGCTAAGCATCTTGCCAGCATTATGGGTACCCAGGATATTGTTTCTTGAACTCTTCTGAAGTGGTTTCAGTTCTGGACTTGTTTTGCTGCGGCGTTTATATGCTGTTGTGTTCCCTATATTTGCACTGGTGGTGAACTTTGATGCCCAGTGGATGTAATATGTGTAATAGCCGTGATAGCCTAGCATAAGTTGCTTGCTTATTTATTTCCTTGTTGTCTTGTTTATTTGTTTGCTTGTAGTCAGTGCAGTTCTTTTTCCGCGGTTTGCTAGTGGCTGCAATAACCTATTTTTTAAAACTAGGCCACAATAACCATGGGCTAATATTTACTGTAGTGACACTGGGCCTCCTATGGGCCGTAGAAACATTGGGCCTTCTACGGGCCGTAGAAACAGTAGGCCTTCTACGGGCCGTAGAAACATTGGGCCTTCTACGGGCCGTAGAAACAATGGGCCTTCTACGGGCCGTATCATCAATGGGCCTTATATGGGCCGTCTGATCGATTGGCCAAACATGGGCCAATAACAGGCCGCATTATGGCCGTAAACGGGCTAGAGTTGGACTCGTCCGTTCATGGGCCGACCATAACGGGCCATCGTTAATAGGCCGTACTTGATGATGCAATGAAAAGGGCCCAATGTATTAACGGACCACAAACGGGCCGACTGTAACCACAGGCTGAATTTGGCCCACAAGCAGAAAATGACAGTAACGGGCCGTAAGTAAACGAATGCTCGGAAATGAGCCCAAGAATAAATGGGCTCTGAGAAGGCCGAAAGACAACATGGGCTGGAAATGGCCCAACTGAATAACGGGCCCTTAATGGGTATAAAGTGATACACTGTTCATTACGGGCTAGTTTCACCACAGGCCGTTAATGGGTGTAAAGTGATACACTATTCATTGCGGGCCAGTTTCACCACGGGCCGTTAATAGGCCAAGAGTTACATAGGGCCTCATATGGGCCGAAAGACATCATGGGCCATACATGGGCCAGAAGTGAAAACGGGCTGGAATCATATTGGATGGCCCAGATGACGCTACTGGGCCTAATTCGGATAGGGCGTAACGGACCTTGGGTTAGCGGGCTGTAAATGGGCTATATGCGAACATGCCGTTAACAGGCTTTCCATGGGCCGGCCCGCCACCTTTTGACCAAGTCAAACGGGTCGGCCTTTTCACAGGAATGGGCCTCTGTTGGGCTGTGCCACGTGTCGACATATCATAGGCGCCTTCTGTCCAATGAGTGGATGACATCTGTCCCAACAATGAGCCGACACGTGTTTCCTCCAGCCAATGATGATTTTACACGTGGAAAATCCCCATTGGTCGGGGCTATTAACGGGTTATCGGATCCAAAACCCGACCTGATAGCTTAACGGCATTCCGTTACAGTGGATGCCACGTGTCAGTCACCCTTGACGAAATCACTTCGGTGACGCGCGATTTATCGTCATGGAAGTGGACACTTCCGTGATGATAATTCTGGTAATGTTATGGAACACTTCTACGACAGCACAGGTATGACTATCTTGATTCTGTCATAAATTTGTCATGGATGTACATGCATGACAAAAAACGCGACCTACTGTGACAAACACGTATCATCACGGAATTGTATTTTTCTGTAGTGAGCCCTTATTGCTGTTTTCTTGCCTATTTCAGTGTTTCGAAGAAAAGGAATATCAAACGGAGTCCAAACGGAATGAAATCTTCGGGAAGGTTAGTTTTGGAACAGAAGCAATCCAGGGAACTTGGAGTGCAAGCCAGGGAAGCTTCAAGGAGGCCACGAGATAGGGGGGCGCGCCCACCCCCTGGGCGCGTCCTCCACCCTCGTGGGCCCCTCGTGGCTCCCCCGACCGACTTATCTCACCTATATAAGTCCATATACCCTAAAACCTTCGGAGAACAAGATAGATCGGGAGTTCCGCCTTCGCAAGCCTCTGTAGCCACCAAAAACCAATTGGGACCCTGTTCCGGCACCCTGTCGGAGGGGGAATCCCTCGCTGGTGGCCATCTTCATCATCCTGGTGCTCCCCATGACGAGGAGGGAGTAGTTCACCCTCAGGGCTGAGGGTATGTACTAGTAGCTATGTGTTTGATCTCTGTCTCTCTCATGTTCTTGATTTGGCACGATGTTGATGTATCGCGAGCTTTGCTATTATAGTTGGATCTTATGATGTTTCTCCCCCTCTACTCTCTTGTGATGAATTCAGTTTTCCTCTTGAAGTTATCTTATCGGGTTGAGTCTTTAAAGATTTAAGAACACTTGATGTATGTATTTTCGTGCTTGTCTGTGGTGACAATGGGATATCACGTGATCCACTTGATGTATGTTTTGGTGATCAACTTGCGGGTTCCGCCCATGAACCTACGCATAGGGATTGGCACATGTTTTCGTGTTGACTCTCCGGTAGAAACATTGGGGCACTCTTTGAAGTACTTTGTGTTGGTTGAATAGATGAATCTGAGATTGTGTGATGCATATCGTATAATCATGCCCACGGATACTTGAGGTGACAATGGAGTATCTAGGTGACATTAGGGTTTTGGTTGATTTGTGTCTTAAGGTGTTATTCTAGTATGAACTCTATGATAGATTGAAGGGAAAGAATAGCTTCGTGCTATTTTACTACAGAATCTTGAATAGATCGAGCAGAAAAGATAACTTAGAGGTGGTTTCGTACCCTACCATAATCTCTTTGTTTGCTCTACGCTATTAGTGTCTTTGGAGTGACTCTTTGTTGCATGTTGAGGGATAGTTATATGATCCAATTATGTTATTATTGTTGAGATAACTTGCACTAGTGAAAATATGAACCCTAGGCCTTGTTTCTTAGCATTGCAATACCGTTTGTGCTCACTTTTATCATTAGTTACCTTGCTGTTTTTATATTTTCAGATTACAAAAACCTATATCTACCATCCATATTGCACTTGTATCACCATCTCTTCGCCGAACTAGTGCACCAATACAATTTACCATTGTATTGGGTGTGTTGGGTACACAAGAGACTCTTTGTTATTTGGTTGCAAGGTTGTTTGAAAGAGACCATCTTCATATTACGCCTCCCACGGATTGATAAACCTTAGGTCATCCACTTGAGGGAAATTTGCTACTGTCCTACAAACCTCTGCACTTGGAGGCCCAACAATGTATACAAGAAGAAGGTTGCGTAGTAGACATCAAGATCTTTTCTGGCGCCGTTGTCGGGGAGGTGAGTGCTTGAAGGTATATCTTTAGATCTTGCAATCGAATATTTTTTGTTTCTTGTTTTATCACTAGTTTAGTTTATAAAAGAAAACAAAAAAATGGAATTGAGTTTGTCTCATACGCTTCATCTTTTTAATATCTTTCGTGAGTACGATGAAAAGGAAAATTGCGCTCAAATGCTAGAAGAATAAGTCTATAAAATATTTGGTACTAAATCTTTGAATGATGAGCATGATTGCAATGTTGTTAGTATGAACTCCTTGAATATCCATAGTACCAATGATAATTGCACTAGTCATGATGAAAATATCTCTTATAAGCATGTCGATTTTTGTGGAGAGCATTGGGTTTGCATGGACACACCAAATAGAGAAGATAGATATTGCAAGAGGCATAAGCATTTAGAAACTAAATTGTTGCAAGAAAGATTAAATGGGAGTGCTGAAAATTTAAATTTCCTTTGCCATACTTGTGAACTTTGCAATGAACGTGGTCATTTACATCTCTGATGCACATTGTTTCAAGATCGAATCATGTCCAAAATTTGTGATGATATGATTTCCCTTGCACATTATAATGAACTTAGTTTGCTTTTGGGTTATGAAGAATTGAAACGTTTAACTAAGAATCTTCCAGAATTTGCCCTTAAGAAATTTCTTGATATAGATCTAGAGGAAATTTATATGTATTGTGCGGTGAATTGCATTGAAAATCCTTATATTGCCAAATACCTAAAGAAAATAAAGCAAATAGAAGAGGAAGAGAATACTAATAAAAGGGAAGAGACTTCCCAATATCCTCCTATTATTTCTTATGATGAATCAGGTAACGAGGAGGAGCTTTCTATTCAACCAATCTCATCAATAAGGAGCTCAAAGAAGAGGGTTGAACCCAAACATAATGTGAAGAAGAAAAAGAAAAAAACAGAGAAACAAAGGTAGAAAGGTATCTCTCCCAAATGATGTTGCTCCTACTACTCATTGTGATGATGATAATTGCTATACTATTGGTGCTATCCATACTATTAATGATGAGAGTGATTATGCTTATGATATGAAAGGGCCCAAGCTTGGGGAAGCTATGTTTGGTGAGGATGACATATTTGATAATATATTTGCTGAAATTAATGTTTGTCCCAAGCTTGTGGATGCTATAGTTAATGAAGATGATATTTTTAGCATCCCAAGTTTTGATACTCAAAGTTGTTATGATGATAGCATGCCTCTTACCTATGATGATTATATGGATTGGGTTTGGAAGAGTGTCAACTTTAGGAAGTAGTGATCCCACTATTTTGGAGGATGTTGAATCATATTGTGATGAATATGAAAGTGGTTGGAAGAGTGTCAACTTTATTTAGTGATGATTCCACCATCTTGGAAGAGGTTTCAATCGATTATGATGAGAACAAAGTTGCTACTTATGATGATTATTATGATGAAACTTGTGCTATGAAAGTAGTGATGATTATATTTATAAAACTTCTCATGATTATGATTACCCTTTTTCTGAACATTACTCTTTTAATGTGGAAACAATTTATAGTATTCAAGTCTTTTATGATACTCCCACTATTCCGAATGAGAAGAATTTTGCTTATGTGGGGAGTAATAAATTTTCTATGCTAGTAGATCATGAAAAGAATGCTTTAGGTGCTGGTTATATTGTTGAATTCATTCATGATTCTACTGAAAATTATTATGAGGGAGGAACATATGCTTGTAGGAATTGCAATAATATCAAGTTTCCTCTCTATGTGTTGAAAATCTTGAAGTTATGCTTGTTTAGCCTTCCTATGCTAGTTGATTATTGTTCCCATAAGTGTTGCTCACAAAATCCCTATGCATAGGAAATGGGCTAGGCTTAAATGTGCTAGTCATATGCTTCATGATGCTCCCATTGTGTTTCAATTCTTATCTTTTATGTGAGCATCATTGTCATCATCATGCCTAGCTAAAAAGGCATTAAAGAAAAGTGCTTGTTGGGAGACAACCCAATATTTACCTTTACTGTTTTTGTGTGTCCACATGATTATGCTACTGTATTAATCATGCTTTATAGCTTTTGTTTCAATAAAGTGCCAAGTAAGACCTTTAGGATAGTTTACGGTGATAGTTGTGTTGATCCTGCTGAAAATCAGAAACTTTTGCACTCAACAAATTTGTTTTGATAATTCACAGAAACGTGCTCATGATCTGATTCATTTTTCTCTAGATTGATACACAAATTTCTTAGGACTTCCTAATTTGTTAGAATTTTTGGAGTTCCAGAAGTATTCGTTTGATGCAGATTACTACAGACTGTTATGTTTTTGACAGATTCTGTTTTCTATGTATTGTTTGCTTATTTTGATGAATCTATGAGTAGTATCGGAGGGTATGAACCATAGATAAGTTGGATTACAGTAGATATTACACCAATATGAATTTAGAATGAGTTCATTACAGTACCTAAGTGGTGGTTTTATTTTCTTATACTAACGGAGCTTACGAGTTTTCTGTTGAGTTTTATGTTGTGAAGTTTTCAAGTTTTGGGTAAAGATTCGATGGACTATGGAATAAGGAGTGGCAAGAGCCTAAGATTGGGAATTCCCAAGGCACCCCAAGGCAATATTCAAGGACAACCAAGATCCTAATCTTGGGGATGCCCCGGATGGCATCCCCTCTTTCGTCTTCGTTCATCGGTAACTTTACTTGGAGCTATATTTTTATTCACCACATGATATGTGTTTTGCTTGGAGCGTCATTTTATTTTGTTAATATTTGATTTCTGTTATTTATAATAATGTTTTGCATCTATTGTTTCAATAAAAATGTCAAGGATAGCCTTTACCATGCTTACTTTGCTAGTATACATGTTGCTGTTTGAAAACAGAAAGTTTACCACTGTTGCAAAAATTCCCTAGAAAAGTCAGAGAATGGTATAATGTTGAAACTTTTTCCATATTGAGATCTGATAAATCTTCTACAGTGAGGTATTTTTATCATAATTTTTGGAGTTAGGGAAGTATTGATACTCTTGCATTGTTTGCAGACTGTACTGTTTTGGTACATTGCTGTTATGTTTGCATTGTTTGCATATGTTTGCTTGTTTAATGATTCTATTTGAGGATAGGAGTATTAAATATGCAGAGACATTTAGTATGCAATTTGGAATAATAATTTTAGTGATTTTCTACTGTAGAAAATGATAAGGTTTTGCATTGCTTTATACTAACCCATCTCACGAGTTCTTGTTGAGTTTGGTGTGGCTGAAGCTTTTGATAAAAAGAGAAACCATGATATGAGAGGAATTAAGGAGACACAAAAGTTCAAGTTTGGGGATTCCCAAGGCACCCCAAGATAATATTTCAAGAAGTCTCAAGCATCTAAGCTTGGGTATGCCCTGTTAGGCATCCCGCCTTTCTTCTTCAACAACTATCGGTTAGTATCGGTCGAGCCTAAGTTTTTGCTTCTTCACATGAGTTGTGCTATCCTTGCAATATCATTTTATCCTGCTTTTCTTGAATAAAGTACTTAGATCTGAAATTCTTAAATGAGAGAGAGTCTTCACATAGCTACATAATTATTTAACTACTCTTTGATCTTCACTTATATCTTTTTGGAGTAGTTTGTCATTTACTCGTGTGCTTCACTTATATCCTATGAGTAAATGGTTGAATGAGTTGGATGTCATGAATCTGAAATTATATATGTTTCATTTGCTTACCCCGTTGGGTGTAATGACTTCACATTTAAGAAGTAGGGGTTGTAAATTTATTGAAGGTTAGCAAACATTGTATTCGTCATTTGAACAATTCATGAAAGAATATTGAAGGAAGAGAGATTTCACATATAAATACACTATCCTAGACATCTTTTATAATTGTGAGCACTCATTAAGTATGACATGCTAAAGA
Organism: Triticum aestivum; assembly: GCF_018294505.1. Classification (NCBI taxonomy): domain Eukaryota; kingdom Viridiplantae; phylum Streptophyta; class Magnoliopsida; order Poales; family Poaceae; genus Triticum; species Triticum aestivum. The sequence goes on from NC_057810.1 coordinate 395,031,118, forward strand.
GTTGATGTTGGACAAGGAAGACAACATAATGGGTTATGTTTTCTCACATCTCAGTTAAAGTACATTGTCATGGATCGTTCAAACATGTTGAGCTTGCCTTTTCCCCTCATGCTAGCCAAAATTCCTTGCACCAAGTAGAGATACTACTTGTGCTTCCAAATATCCTTAAACCCAGTTTTTGCCATGAGTGTCCACCATACCTACCTATATGCGGTATTTACCTGCCGTTCCAAGTAAATTTGCATGTGTCAAACTCTAAACCTTCAAATAATAATCTGTTTTGTATGCCCGAATCGCTCATGTAGTGATTAGGGGCTGTCAGTATCTTCCATGCTTGGTTGGTTATTCTCAAGATGAGTGGACTCTGCTCATCATTCACGAGAAAAATGGCTGGTAACCGGGATGCCTAGTCCCATGATCAAAAAGATCAAAGCAAAACAAAATAATTAAAACAAACCCCCCCAGGACTGTTGTTGGTATGGATGGTACCCCGTTGTTTCGGATGGCCGTGGAGTGTGATTGTTGGTGGAGGAGGAGTAAAAACTTTACCATTCTGTTTGGGAACCGCCTATAATGTATGTAGTATGGAAGATATTGGGAACTCTTGGTTGTTATGTTGACAATGAAAGCATACCTCTCAAATTTATTTTCATCTCTATTTCAAAATCAAGCTCTGGCACCTCTGCAAATCCCTGCTTCCCTCTGCGAAGGGCCTATCTTTTACTTTATGTCTTTTACTTTATGCAAGAGTCAAGGTGATCTTCACCTTTCCCTTTTTTCATTTTATCCTTTGGCAAGCACCTCGTGTTGGAAAGGTCCTGATATATATATCTAACTAGATGTAAGTTAGCATGAACTATTATTGTTGACATCACCCAAAGGTGAATAAGTTGGGAGGCGAAATTATAAGCCCCTATCTTTCTCAGGGTCCGATTAAAACTCCATAACCATAAGTATTGCGTGAGTGTTAGGAATTGTAGAATACTATATGATAGTTGATTATGTGGAGTTTGCTAAATCAAAGCTCTGACATAGACCCTTCATGAAAATAAGATGAATTGGAATTGTTTGATGAGTGAGAATGAAGTTTGCTAGTTTTCAAGAAAGTTTATGGTCTATGCTTTAACATGTGAATTGCTTGTTACTTGTCATGAGAAGTTTTATGAGATGAACTACTGTTATGACATATAATCATGCTAGAAAAGGTGATTGAAATTATCATTGATCAAACTTGTGCACCTTCTAGCATTCACACTTCATAAATTCTTTCTTTTATCAATTACCTACTCGAGGACGAGCAGGAATTAAGCTTGGGGATGCTGATACGTCTCCAACATATCTATAATTTATGAAGCATTCATGCAATTATATTATCTGTTTTGGATGTTTACGGGCTTTATTATACACTTTTATATTATTTTTGGGACTAACCTATTAACCAGAGGCCCAGCCCATATTGCTGTTTTCTTGCCTATTTCAGTGTTTCGAAGAAAAGGAATATCAAACGGAGTCCAAACGGAATGAAATCTTCGGGAAAGTTATTTTTGGAACAGAAGCAATCAAGGGAACTTGGAGTGCAAGGCAGGGAAGCTTCAAGGAGGCCACGAGATAGGGGGCGCACCCACCCACTGGGCACGCCCTCCACCCTCGTGGGCCCCTCGTGGCTCCCCCGACCGACTTCTTTCGCCTATATAAGTCCATATGCCCTAAAACCTTCGGAGAACAAGATAGATCGGGAGTTCTGCCACCGCAAGCCTCTATAGCCACCAACAACCAATCGGGACCCTGTTTCGGCACCCTGCCGGAGGGGGGATCCCTCACCGGTGGCCATCTTCATCATCCCGGTGCTCTCCATGACGAGGAGGGAGTAGTTCACCCTCGGGGCCGAGGGTATGTACCTGTAGCTATGTGTTTGATCACTCTCTCTCTCTCTCGTGTTCTTGATTTGGCACGATCTTGATGTATTGCGAGCTTTGCTATTATATTTGGATCTTATGATGTTTCTCCCCCTCTACTCTCTCGTGATGAATTGAGTTTTCCTCTTGAAGTTGTCTTACCGGATTGAGTCTTTATGGATTTGAGAACACTTGATGTATGTCTTGCCGTGCTTATCTGTGCTGACAATGGGATATCACGTGATCCACTTGATGTATGTTTTGGTGATCAACTTGCGGGTTCCGCCCATGAACCTATGCATAGGGGTTGGCACATGTTTTCGCCTTGACTCTCCGGTATAAACTTTGGGGCACTCTTTGAAGTACTTTGTGTTGGTTGAATAGATGAATCTGAGATTGTGTGATGCATATTGTATAATCATGCCCACGGATACTTGAGGTGACATTAGGGTTTTGGTTGATTTGTGTCTTAAGGTGTTATTCTAGTATGAACTCTATGATAGATTGAATGGAAAGAATAGCTTCGTGTTATTTTACTACGGACTCTTGAATAGATCGAGCAGAAAGGATAACTTTGAGGTGGTTTCGTACCCTACCATAATCTCTTTGTTTGCTCTCGGCTATTAGTGACTTTGGAGTGACTCTTTGTTGCATGTTGAGGGATAGTTATATGATCCAATTATGTTATTATTTTTGAGAGAACTTGCACTAGTGAAAGTATGAACCCTAGGCATTGTTTCCTAGCATTGCAATACCATTTGTGCTCACTTTTATCATTAGTTACCGTGCTGTTTTTATATTTTCAGATTACAAAAATCTATATCTACCATCCATATTGCATTTGTATCACCATCTCTTCGCTGAACTAGTGCACCTATACAATTTACCATTGTAGTGGGTGTGTTGGGGACACAAGAGACTCTTTGTTATTTGGTTGCAGGGTTGTTTGAGAGAGACCATCTTCATCCTATGCCTCCCACGGATTGATAAACCTTAGGTCATCCACTTGAGGGAAATTTGCTACTCTCCTACAAACCTCTGCACTTGGAGGCCCAACAACGTCTACAAGAAGAAGGTTGCGTAGTAGACATCAGTTGCCGCTCACTAAAAAAAATACACTTCCGTGATGATACGTGTTTGTCACAGTAGGTCGCGTTTTTTGTCATGCATGTACATACATGACAAATTTATGACAGAATCAAGATAGTCATAAATGTACTGTCGTAGAAGTGTGCCATGACATTACCAAAATTATCATCACGGAAGTGTCCACTTCCATGATGATAAATCGCACGTCACAGAAGTGCTTTCGTCAAGGGTGACCGACACGTGGCATCCACCGTAACGGAATGCCGTTAAGCTATCGGGTCGGGTTTTGGCTCCGATAACCCGTTAACAACCCCGACCAATGTGGATTTTCCATGTGTAAAATCATCATTGGCTGGAGGAAACACATGTTGGCTCACCATTGGGGCAGATGTCATCCGTTCATTGGACCGAAGTCGCCTATAATACGACGACACGTGGCACGGCACAACAGAGGCCCATTCCTGTGAAAAGGCCGGCCCGTTTGACTTGGTCAAAAGGTGGCGGCCCGGCCCACGGAAAGCCTGTTAATGGCTTGTTCGCATATAGCCCATTTACAGCCCGCTAACCCAGGGCCCATTACGCCCTATCCGAATTAGGCCCCGTAGCATCATCTGGGCCATCCAATATGATTCAGCCCGTTTTAACTTCCGGCCCATGTGTGGCCCATGACTTCTTTCGGGCCATATGAGGACCTTTGTAACTCTTGGCCCATTAATGGCCTGTGGTGAAACTCGCCCGTAATGAATAGTGTATCACTTTATACCCATTACCGACCTGTTACTCCATTGGGCCGTTTCCAGCCCAAGTTATCTTTCGGCCTTCTCAGGGCCCATTGATTCTTGGGCTCATTTGCAGCATTCGGTTACATATGGCCCGTTACTGTCATTTTCTGCTTGTGGGCCAAATTCAGCCCGTCGTTGTAGTCGGCCCGTTTGTGGATCGTTAATACGTTGGGCCGTTTTCATGTCAAAAAAAAACTCGTTGGGCTGTTTTCATAGAGTTATCAAATACGGCCTATTAACGGCCCGTTATGGTCCATGAATAGTACGGCCCATGATTTGCGAAATGATGATACGCCCCGTAGAAGGCCCATGGATCCTATGGCCCGTATGAGGCCCATGGATAGTACGGTCCATAGAAGGCCCATGGATCGTACGCCCCCTAGAAGACCCATGGACCCTACGGCTGTAGAAGGCCCATGGACCCTAAGGCCCGTATAGAAGGCCGATGGATCCTACGGCCCGTATAGAAGGCCAATGGATCCTACGGCTGGACGAAGGCCCATGGATCATACGGCCTGCAGGAGGCCCATGGTTACAACAGTCCGTGTGTTGCCATGATTATTTTGGCCTAGTTACCAAAAATAGGCTATTGTGGCCACTAGAAAACTTAGAAAAAGAAATGCAGTGACTACAAGCAAACAACTAAACAAGACAATAAGGAAATAAATAAGCAAGCAATTAAGGCTAGCCTATTATTACATCCACTGGGCATCAAAGTTCGCCACCAGTGCAAATATAGGGAACAAAGCAGCATATTACATACACTGGCCGTCAAAATTGGCCACCAGTGCAAATAAACGCGGCCGCAAAAGAAGAGCATAACTGAAACAACTTCAGAAGAGCTCAAGAAACGTTATCCTGGGTATCCACCATGCTGGCAATAAGCTTAGCAAGCTGATTAGCTTTGTCCTGTTTGGCGCTAAAATCCTCCAACGCTTGCTATTGCACCAGAAAGTATGCATCTGAATGCTCCAGGGACTTCCGCAGTCCTTCCGCTTCTTGTCGCAGCACTGCTGATTGATGTCTTTCAGCTTGTAGTTGAGACTCAAGAAACCGAACTGATTCAGACAGTGAGTTTGAATAGCTTGTGCATGCGGTAGTGGCCAGTAACTCGAACACTAAACCAAGACAGGACTTTGGGGTTGTCTCGCTATCTTCAACATAGTCTTCCTTAGCTGTTTTATCAGCTTTGTTGGAGACCAACAATGATGTGTCACTATCCTGAACCTTATCTGCATTACTTCCTTTACCATTGCTTAATATGGCAGTCTTCCCCAATATTCTGTCAGCATTCTAAAAGAAGAAATAAGCAGACACATAACAAGTTTAGCATGTACTAGTATATGAAACTCATTTTGGTGAACCAGTTCATTAGTAAGGTGGACAGGATTAAACTACCAAGTCTTCTATTGCCAAGTACTAGTACATAATAAAAGCATCAAACAAACATATATCTATGTCCTATGGTCACTGCATTGTCTTGCGAAATCAAAATAGAGACACGGTTCAAATCATATCAGTTCAAGACAAAGCAGCAGTGAAAGAATACAAAGCGTGGGAAACTACACGGCACAACAAGATTTCAAATGGGTACCACGGGTCTAGACGTACAACAACACTATTGGCTCTGTTGTGATGCTAGTAATGTGCATGATATGAAAGTCAACTGTATACACAATTGAAATTGAAATCAACAGAGCTATTGATAAGAGCAAACCTGTTAAAGAAACATGCATGAACATACCTGCTGTGCCATTGGAGTTTCAATTGGATCCTTCAATTTAAAAATAAGTTTGTATGAGTAAATACAATGATACAAGAGCAAAGCAATCATAGTTAAAAAAGGCGCGCCTAAGCGAGCGCTTATGCGTGCCTAGGCTCTAGGCGTTGGCAAAACGCATTGCGCATAACTATGCATAATCTGTCCATAACTACGCATAAGCATGCGCTTTGGTCAGTAAAGCGCAAGGCGGTGGCAAAACGCACAATTAACGCCTAGCGCTTTTTTGAACTATGATAGCAATGGAATCTTAAATTAGAACAGTTGTTCTTCAGGTTTAGGCACTTGTTCTACATGAACAAAGTACAATAAGACGCAAGAATAAAATACTTAAAAATAGAAAATGAGCTCATAGACCTTAACACATTCTTGGTTCGGGACCAGTACAGAACAAGGCGTTCCCAGTCATCGTCCAGTAAATGTGTCTCAGGAGAACGCAAGGGAATTTGATGAGTTTCTTTGCCGGTGAAGTACATTTTCTTCAGGTAAATCCGATACTGCCACCAAGCATTCTTGAAGATAGCAGAGGTATTAGCACAGGTTACCTCATCCTGAGTTTCCAAATCGGTCCTTCTTTATAGAGAAAAATGGGAAAATTTGTTGGATTATAACCATCATGGAGGTAGGATGTATGGGACGAAGCAAAGTAATTGCCATGAATAAGATTACTTACACATAACTCCTGGATAAACACCTGCAACTGGCATTTTCCTTCATCTTTAGTATAATATTTCCAAGATGGGAAGATACGCACATACGATTTAACAACATCAAATGCGATAGATGCTAAACTACAACTGGCTGGTTGTGCTTCCTCCACAGGAATAGGCGTACTAACTGGTGAAGTTGGGGTTCGCCGTGATAGTACTGGCCCTTTGGGCACTGGAGCTGCCTTACCAACTGCTCTTGTTTGGGAGCTCTGTGGTGGAGATGGTAATGTGTCAACAGGAACTGGGTTACTATCGGCTGGGGTTGGGGTTAGATTGGGTGAAGCTGGTTCTCTGTCCATCGCAGTAGGGGTACAATCTGTGAGAGTTTGGGTTATGTGTGGTAGGGCTGGTTCTTGTGCATGTACAACCGGGGTGCTATCTCCACCAAGATGTAGCACTGTTTTATTTGAAGACCGTGTTTATTCCGCTAGATACTGGCATCACCCGCTCCAATTCAAATGGCTGATAAACAGGAAACATAGTTGAATGTACAGACATTGTATGAGAGACAAATGCAATAGATAGTGTGGAAAAAAGAGGGCATGAAATAGTTGACATGTATATTGTTTAACTAAAATGGATAGCATGACATAATCTCACATATATGATGTCTATCTAAACTGGATAGCATAGCATAACATAATTCAAAGATATGATGAATAACTAAATAGGATCGCATGACATAATTCACCTACATGTTATCTAAGTAATCAAGATCGCATCATTTAATTCACATATGTGATTTATATGCTAAACAGAGGGCATTCGATATGATGTCTGAACTAAGAACATGGTGTTGAATATTGTGTATATGATGTCTAAACTATGCAATGCAAGACACCGTATGCATGATATGAGCAGTATAACCGTGCCAAGTTAGAGCATACACCTCAGTGGGGGAATAGGACTGGTCATCTGTCTCTGAATCCATCTCTGAGGAGCTATTGGGACCCAACAAGAGATCTGCTTCGACAGGTAGCACTGTCTGCTCTGAAGGCCTTGTTTTCACTCCAGATTTTTCCATCTCCCACCCAAATGGCTGATTCACAGGAAGAGTAGTTTAATGTACAAACATTGTCGACAAATGGAAATGTAGAAAAGGATGGGCAAGATATCATTCAAATATATGATGCCTGGTTAAACAGGATGGCATTGCACATTGCACATATATTATGGCTGGCTAAAAGACATGAGACTGCATAATTCTCATATATGATATAGAAACTAAACAGGTGGCATTACAGAACATGTCTAAACTAAGCAGATGACATATATGATGTCAAAAGTAGGCACTACAAGGCAACATATGCATGATATGACTAACATCATCATGCCAAGGTAGAGCAAACACCTTGGGGGGTAAATAGGAGTGGTCAGCGGCATCTGAATACGCCTCAGAACAGATATCTTCCTCTGGATTACAATCTGGAGAGGGGCGGGGAGGGTTTGCCATTGAACCCACCATGGAGCGATGTCTGCATGACATTGTATTGCCGCGCAAAACTCTTCTCTTTTTCTCTACATGTTCAGCATGACTGTGTACAATATCTGACATGCATACGAAAAAAATATGGTGAGATTATGTAAGGAGAGCATGCAGAAATTTAGAGTGATGGTAACAACCAGTGGATCGACGTTTTTCCGTTGAACCAAAATAGCCCTAATGGATTGACGTGAATGTATAGTAATAAGTGATGCAACAAGTGTACGACCTCTTTGCCATAGCCGTGTCGACCTCAGCATCATTGGGTTGGTCGCTGAAGCTGTTGAGGCAGAGGTGGCTGTCGGAGGTGTGGAGGAAGATCTGAGGAATCTGTAGACGGCGTCCAGGGCACTGCTCTGTTGTGATGGATCATTCTATCGTTGGAGCAGCTCCGGTGAGCCGTAAGACATCAAGGCTGAAGCAGCACAAGACAGACATCGTCAATCTCAAGTGGGATTCTAATAAAATCTCCAAAAGATGATGTAAAATGGATGTAAAATTAACATCACCAAAAACCACCTGACTACAACAAATGAGGTAAAAATTGTTGACTCTGAACTTAACCATCAAAACTGAAATTTACTGTGAAATCTGAATGCTACTGTCGAAACTGAACGCAATGGTAGCAGAGAGGCACTTGACATGTAGTATAGGGAGGGCCTGCAGTTCATCTTCAACCTGCACCCCCCTGAGCCGCCAGCCACCACCGGCCGAACCGCCGGCCCCAGCACCGCCTCGTCGCCCCGAAACAATTCGCCACTCCGCCCTGGCCAGCCCTCTAGGCCCCCCGCCCCCACCCTAAACCCTAAGATAGATAGTGGGGTACCTCTCCGACGAGCCCCCGTCCCCGCTGCGGGTGGTTCTTCCTTAAGTCCGGCGAGACCCCCCCCCCCCAACCCCTGAAAATCGACTGACCCAAAAGTCGATTCAGTTGACTGAAGTGTGGCTTAATCGGAGCAGAGCAGAAGCACGAGCGAGGGGAGAGCAGCAGCAGCAGCTGGGCGAGTGAGCGATCGAGCGAGAGCCGGAGCAGTAGCAGCAGCGCGAGCGAGCGAGCGAGAGCCGGAGCAGCAGCAGTAGATCCGACTGGTATGGATGCCGCTGCCGAACGAGCCTCGCACTGGGGGAGAGCTGCCGTGGAGATGTCGCCCGCAGCGCCGGCTTCAAGGTAGCCGCTCCATGGGGGTGCGGGATGGAGCACCGTCGGCGCCGGGAGGTCGAGTTAAGGAGAAGGTGCGATGCGATGAGTGTACAACCTGTTTGGTGGCCCCGAGTAGGCCTCGGCTTTGTCCGAGGAGTCCGTGAGGATGCTGCGGTTCCAGTGGAGCAGGTTAAGGAGGCGCTGTGGGGATGGAGCAGCCGCGATAGACGAGGCGATCATCGGAGAAGCTCCTTGGGGGTGGAGGACGGGGCGGTTGAACCGGCGGGATGGCGAGATGGATGATGGATCCTCATCCGGGGAGGTGGACGAGGGACGTCGAGCTGTTGCGGTGGACGGCGTCGTCGGGGAAGAGGCTCCGGCTTGGGCAGCAGTGATGTGGCGGACGGAGGAGGGTGGGGTTTCGCAGCTGGAGCGGAGAGGTTATGGCGGCCTGGGATTTCGAATGGCAAAAAGGGGGCGATGGGAGGGGTGAAGCATGACTTAGGGACGCGCTTGTCCAAAATGTAGGGTGTGTTACAAAAGTACCCCCCACCGATTTGAACTAGCGGCCCTTTCGGCTCAGGGTTAGAAGGGGGATTTCGTGTGTCGGGATTTGGCAGCTGGAGGGAGTTTTCACGCGCTTTGTAATTCCGGGATAGCAAGGCGCGGGTTGTGAAGGCGCCAGTTTTGGGAGCATGATATCTGAATTTTCGGAATATAACAAGACGCGGGTTGAATTTTAGGGACAAGCCTAACGTGTAGTAATATTGTACTTGTACGTACCAAATCAATTCGCACTTCCCTCAACCAAAAAGAAAACGAAAAAAAATAAAACTATTCACACCACACAACGAGGGAGTCTTGCCCCGTTTTACTATACAAATGCTATTCAAAGCTACTCCCTCCTTCCATCTATATAGGGCCTAATGCGTTTTCCGATGCTAACTTTGACCAAATATTAGAGCAATGATATATGACATGCAACTTACACAAAAGCACACCGTTAACTTCGTCTGTGAAAGGTTCTTTAAATGATATAATTTTCACATTGTGCATGTCATGTACTATTAATCTTGTCAATAGTCAAAGGCGGTCTTAAAAATCTTATTACGCCCTATATAGATGGAAGGAGGGAGTATGAATCCATGTTATGTCCGATTAATTTTTTTTGCTTGATGTATAATGCATGTAACCTACTCATACCAACATTTTAGTGCATTCAAAATGTCTATACTACCGCTGCAATTCGAACTAAATTTGAATTTGTTTCTCTATTTCAATAAGAATCTACAATCATGATTGTTGCCAACTTCAACCATCATAGTTTCCTTGCTATCCGCCAGATATAAATCAGACGGCCTATAATGCAGGATGGCAGGCACACCATCATCAACAACTCCGTTTTTTATAAGAGTAGAGATAAAATATATTAAATGTAGTATAGCATGTCCATAAACACACCATGTGTATCACCGTTATATATATTCACACACGCGTCGGTTTAAAACACTATGATAAATTCTTCAAATATCCGAATTCGCTTTTTATAATGAAGTATATATGATCTCTATTCGTCTTTTACACCCACACAACCCTCTTATCTTTGTAGCTAGCGCTAACTTTCTCTTGTGCATGCACACGCCCACATCCCTCTCACCCTCCCTCAGCATTCTCTAGCTCCATCGCGCAAATTCGTCTTTTCACTTTAGGTCATTCACCCACGGTGTGTGTAGGCCCCCCAGCTCCTTCTTTATGGCACACATCGATCGATATGCCTCTCTAGCCAGGTGTGCCTAGCACAAACACAAGCTTCCCCTCTTCTCTTGTCACCGTTCATGCCTCACTCCCACCACTCTTTTCATCGTTGTCGTACTCGCACACTCCTCCCCGCTTGATATAGTATGCCTCTCATACCACCTCCTACATGCATCCCTCTATCTCTATCCTTCTCCTCGTGCCTTGTTTGCTTCTAACACACACATGCATGTATACCGATCGATCTCCCAACATATACCTGGATCGACTTTAACTACCCCCCCCCATCGATCGACGTACCTCACAAGTTATGTCTCTCCTTTCTCTAACAAAGGGCGATTGATCTTCCTATGTAGTTATGTCTGCTTACCACAGCCACATTGTCCCCCCTCATCACTTGTGCATGCCTCCTGACCCGCCTCTCACACGCACGTGCACAGACAACAAGCAGCCATCTCCTCTCTTATTGATATTGCGGGTGTGCCCTCCGTTTGTCTAGCAAGCCTATCCCACCATTTGTTAGAAGCAACTCCACTACCACCCCCTCCAACACTCTAGCTCTGTCTCCCTCCCAACCTTATTCCTCTCCTGCACATATGCATGGATGCCGATCGATCTCCCTTAATACATGAGGCAGATCGATCTCGTTAATACATGAGGTAGGCCTCTCTCCTCCTCCACACATATACCAGCCATTGTACCTCTATAGTTAATTGGGCCTCCCTCTTCCCCCACCACACACCGATAGTCGAGCGCTGCAGGTAGGTATCCATGCCACAGAGACAAACTGCACATGTCCCCTCTCAGGTTCCACTAGGCCAGCCACTCTACATCTTTGACGTGGGCACACACAAATTCGATGGCACTCTTTATCGATCGCGTGTGCACACACACACACATCATCCCTCTTTTCGATTCTATGGACACCTCAACCGGTGATACCTCCACTCTCTTCTTGTGGATCGCCCCCTCTATATATATGTTATATCCAGGACTCTATTTCACACACATTGCATATGTTACATTTTTTGATTGACCCCCCCCCCCAAAAAAACTCTCAAGAAGCCACACACTATATCTCTCTAGGTTTGTATCTCTCTCACACAACCCCACATAGGTGGTGTACGTATACAAAAAGAGAATATGTGCACCGTGCACGTACTCACGCTTCGTGCCCAGCCACACCCGCGCGGGTACACGGTGGAGCTCATTTCTTTACGAAATGGCAGCCCACGTGCTAATTTGAACACATGTAGCAATTGTTTACCTAGGGAGGTCGTGTACCACGCCTGCATGAAACAAAGTTTGACTTGACGCGTTGCCGCATTATTTTTAAATAAAGTTATAGCGCTCAATGGCACGTACACAGAATATAAAACGATTTTTATGGAGAAAAACGTAGTCTGCTCCCTATATACAATGGAGCCTTGCGTGCCTGGTTTTTCACTCTTCAGAGTATCTCACACAAGGCTGCATTGGCCTCTCTCTCTCTCTCACCGTTGGTCACTGATCCGGCCGCATCCCGTCCGCCGGGGGAAAGGGAGTGCGGTGGCCTCTCTCTCTCTCCGTTGGTCACTGATCCGGCTGCATCCCGACCGCTGGGGGAAAGGGAGGAAGCGCATGGTTTCTCCGTTTGACGGCACCGAGGCAGCATGTACCAATCTGCGGTACACGTCATTCTCTCTGACCAAGCTCCGGCGCGGCAGGGCCTACGCCACCTGCTCGCAGATTCCGCCCGCCGCCGCTCACCTAGTTACATCCGACGACCTCCGGGTATCCCCTCCAGCCTTGCTCCACTGCCCGTCTTCCCACGTCGCTGCATGTGCATCTTCCATAGTTCTTTGCCCAAAATGTAGCTCGTCCAGCGTACTTTCCATATTGCATTCTCGTCCTCACACCATTTTAGACAAACACAACCGCATTGTTATCTTCCCTTAGGGCAAGGAATATGCTTATTTTTTGTCCTCGCATGTGTCATCAACTGTTATTGGCCAGTAATTGTTTCCTTTCTACCTCTTTTTTGCAAATAGGGCTATCCATTTCACCTCGTTGCTATTGTGACCTTTTGGTGAACTGCACAAATCACTTTTTTCTTAAGAGTGTTTTGTGCAGTTGTACTAAAATGTCACATGGGCAACGTCTCTACATTTCAGTGCGATTGCACAAAGGGAGATTGGTTTTGCTCTATCCTCCTCATCCAACTCCGAGCCTAATCTTCTCCAACTAGTTAGTCTTAAGAGAGACTGCAAAGGTGACTGGCTTCTATTTATGTGTTTATTGTTTCATCAGCAGTCCTCTATTATCATAATCACACTTAATATCTTTGGAACAGGGACGCTCAGCTCTATTTTAGTGGAACTGCACAAAATGATCGGAATGTTGCATGCTCCAGATAGCTACTTTTTTTCCCAACATGCCTTGTTGATTTAGACAGAGCTAGGGGGACGTTGCTGCCAATGAAAGCATGGATCAATTTTAATTTAACACCTTTTCACAACTCTGTCTTTAGTTGTGATGTAATTATTAGCTTTGATCTGCTAATAATTGACATGCATTAGCAAGGAAGTTAGTTTTTTATTGTTTCCGAAAGAGCATCGATGGCAAGACACGCGAAACAGAAGCTGAAAGCTCACACCATTGTACAATTTCATGTCTCGCTGGAAAATTATTTGTATAGTACGTCAATTATGTAAACAAATGATGGAAGCTTGATAGCATTGCCAGAAGCCTCTTCATCATCCAGGTCCATGTGCCATGCACAAAATTATACTCCTTCGTTCCTAAATATTTGTCTTTTTACAAATTTCAAACAGGCATATTTTAGAGTGTAGATTCACTCATTTTGCTTCGTATGTGTACTCCCTCCGTTCCTAAATATTCTATTCGTCTTTATAGAGATTTCAACAAGTGACTACATATGGAGCAAAATGAGTGAATCTACACTCTAAAATATGTATATACATCTGTATGTGCCAGTCCATTTGAAATCTCTAAAAAGACAAATATTTGAGTAGTCACTCGTTGAAATCTCTAGAAAGACAAATATACTCCAGAGTATATTTAAGAACTGAGGGGGTAGTGCACAACCGCATGGGAGACTCAGCCCGGTCATTGCACCGCATTAATAGTGAGTAATGAGCAGTCAAATCGTAAGCCACACCTTCCCCACTGTAAGTTGCTCTGAAGAAGCAACCATCAATACGCTCTTCTTTGAATCCGCTCATACTACTCCATCCGTCACTGTTTATACAACGCGCTTCATAAAAAAGAAAAAAGATCTGTGGGACCAAGGCGACTAGCGATCGGCCTGAAAAATAGCATTGGTAGTTATAGCACGATGTCTATTACTAGAGGGAATAATGCGTACACACATGCATGCAGTGCTTCCACCCCGGGTACACACATGCATGCACTTACTCCACTCTGTAGTAGTACAGAGTACATGGGGAGAAAATTGTGGACTTGATTGTGGTTAGCATGCCCTAATTAATTGAGCATGAAACCAAACGCGTCTAAAGTCACTCTGGTGGTGGAAATGCATTGAGAGAAATGCATCATAATGAAGCGCGCCCTGTAAACTGTGACGAAGGGAGGAGTAGTATGAAGGTTCAAAACCAAGTACGCATATGGCCAGTCGGTCAATGCACCTCCTCTTGGCATATCACTGACATGTGGGACAGGAGTGTGAGCAAACCGATCTCAATTGACGGCAAATAGCCAAGCCGCCGTTCCTTGAGAGAGACGAGGAGCGAGAACACACAAACGGGCTCGCATGGAGGCCAAGATATATTCGAGCATGGTTGATTGATCGATATCATTCATTACATGTTGGGCTGCCGTTTTCCGCCCTTCTCCGAAATAAACGTGTACTTTATCAGAGATAAAAAAATAAGAGTACAGACGCTCCACCATGCGGTTCTAGTAGTAGTACTACTCGTACTACTATGCTTGGCTCTTCACCTCTTCGTGAAGTCGAACAATGATGGTACTCTGCATGTTGGGTACTACAGTGTATGCCTCTGACAATCTGACACCGAATGGACTGATGCATGTCCACCGAGGGTAGGTTCCATTAGTTAAAAGGCGTAAGCGAGCTTCACCTTGTCCTGCAAGCTTCTCCTCATTCTGCGAGTTGATGGGACACACCAAAAAGTAGTGCTAGTCCGTACTCCCTCCTTTCCGGTTAATATGGCTTAATCTTTTTTGCGGGTGAATGAGAGAGCTTTATTCATATATAAGCATTCTTAGGACGATCAGCCAAGACATTGGTCAGTAGGAAGCGAGGTACCCCGCAAAAAAAGAAGTAGGAAGTGTGGTGTTTCATCAAGCCAGCTCTCGGCCACATTCAAAGTGCAACAAGCACGGTTCGCACGAAGATGCGCCGCAAGGTTTGCTGACCTGTTTACATGCTGAATAACAAAAAAGAGGAAATATTACCGAGCGCTACTATTTGTAACAGGATATGAGCCAGAATTAAGCGAGAATTGTGGCGAGTGTTCCATGCAATCAACTTCCATTATCACATGCGAGAACCCTCGAATAGAACCAAATGTGTTGAAGATGGCTTTATCACATTTTAAAATTATAGTAAGAGTGCAGACGCTCCTCCATCCGGTTCCTAGTACTAGTATAGTATGTACCTTTATAGACTATATTAGTAGTACTAGTATTAGTAAACTTTGCGCTTGGCTGTTCGCCTATTCGGGAAGTCGAACAATAGTAGCACTAGTAGTATAGTGTATGCTTCTAGCAATCTGACACCGAATTAATTGTTGCACGTCCACCGCCTGAGTGAGGGAGAGCTTGCACTAGTCAAAAGTTTCTCCTTGTCCTGCGAGCCACCGCATGCAAGATTCTCCCTGTTTGGATCCATGGGTTAGAGTTAGTTTGGGTTAGTTTGTACTCAACTGACCCAAAAGTATCCAAACAGGAGGGTTAGTTTGGGTTAGAAGCATCTAACCCATCCAAAAAATCTAACCCACCCAAGAGGTGCTTATTTGGGTTAGTTCTTCTCTGGAGCACTAAAGAACACATTTTTCTCTCGCTCTCGCTGCAGCAAATCCCTCGCCACTTCCTCGAAGCTTCTCGTCCTCTTCCTCCCTCCCTCTCGCAACGCCCGTGAAGGCGCCTCGCCGTATCCGCGCTCCATCTAACCCTGTCATCTAAACACCTCTTTGGCTAGAGTTAGTTCACGGTTAGTTCAGGGTTAGAATCTAACTCTAACCTCTAACTAAGTTAGAGTATCCAAACAAGGCCAAAGTAATGCTAGTCCATACTGCCTCCTCTTCGGTTAATATGGATTAATTTCAAACGAGATAAATACACTGTCTGTCACTGTATATTTGTAAAAATAAGGTCAGTGGACTTCATAATACGCTCATTGCGCTCAATATATATATTTTCTAGTGTTTATACGGTCACTAGCTCACCCTGACTGAGTATGTGTGCGCATGCATGTGTAGGTTGAGCACATAGTGTGACTGTGTGTGTTCCATCGTGTGCTCGGACATGCATGCATTAGGGCCTCGAGCTCGTTTTTGCGTCCATGTGTACGTGTGACCGTTGCATACACGTAGGGGGAGTACGTGTAGGGGCCACTAAGGAGCAGTCAAATCACACAGTAAGTTAGTCGGAAGAAGCAACCATCATTAACTCCTGAATGACACGTACGCAATATAAAATGGTTGATATGGAGAGAAAAAGAAAACCACTATATATACACTTGCAGGAGCCTAAGCTACAAGTCTGCTTGCTAAGGTTGCTCTCTTCACAAGCATAGAACGACGAGCCTGATCCCGCGGCTGGGGGAAGGGAACAATGTTCTGTGTAGACGCGGTCGACATCGACGAGGGAGAAAACCTACAGTTGGTGCGTGCCAATCGGGGGTCACCGCGGTATGGGCCGATGCCGCATCCCAACCTCCCTTCTAGCTACAGCCCGACGTCCCAGGTAGTCCATCTTCCTTTTGGAGCCGGTTGCTCCACTGCCGTAGCTCCATCTCCATGTCGATCTTTCTCTACTTCTACCGGCTTCTACTTGTGATGAGTTTATGTCTCATGAACTAGTGCCAGTACTATTATTCTAATCACACTTCTTCAATATCTTTGCCATCAGGGATGCTTAGGTTGATTTTAGTGGAACTGCACAAAAGCATCGTATGATCTGAGGGTGCCAGCCGTCTTTCCTTTGACAGGTTCTACCTGGCCAGGGAATTAAATCATGTTTAGGGTTTAGGGTTTAAGTCGTAGTGACCCCATCAATAGTTTTTCTTTCGTACATGCTCTCACAACTTTTTTCTTTAGTTGTGAAGTAAATATTGGCTATGATCTGTGAATCATTGAGATGCATCAGCATGCGTGTTAGTTTTCCTTTGTATTTGATGGAATGTTGTAACGGGGAAACCTTGGAATAGGAATGAAAATGGAGTGGAAAGTTTCCGTTTTTCCGGAGAAAAAATGGAAACGGAGAGAAACCAATGTTTCGTTTCATTGGATCGCGCCATCGAGCAAAACCAACGTTTAAATCACGTCTGTCGTGTTTGTGTCTCACCCTCCTCCACGGCTCGACCCCACACGGTCGCTCGGCATGCCACTCACCGCAAACCGAGTATACGATAACTTTCCCGCCTGCTTGTCGATGGATCGCGCCATGGAGTACTACTAGCACTACTGGAAGAGATTGACGAGTTGGGGGACGACAGCTAGCTGTAGCACGGACTCACAAGAACTTTTTACATGTATGTTGTAGCCGGCTATTGCGACCTTTGAACGCGGAGCAGCTGCGTGCACCCGGAAGCGGCGCGGGCAACGCTCTCTCGGCCGACGAGCCGCTTCAATGCCAGCGCCAGTGGGAGGTCGCGTCCGCTCTGGCTGGGCATGAATGCAGCACTGACCGTTTCGGGCGGGAAGCATGCGCGGGTGATGAAGAGGGTTCGGGTTGGTCAGGACCGGCCGTGGCAGCGATCCGGACGTGCGCAAACAAGAGATGATGTATGTTAATATTGCTGCGTATATAATTAACAACGTAAATAATGTGCCAGTTGGAACAAATATGATTGGAGATGGAGATGGAAATGGAATTTTACGTAAACACGAATATGCATGTCTATGTCTATGTGTGTGTGCGCGACAACTCTCGCGACCTGGAAGCGGGGGCGTGTTTTTGATCGAGTTTTCTTTCTTGGTACGTTAGAAAATCAGTTTGTCTAATTCACATCTAGATGTTATTTAAGGATATCACATCTAAGGTCCCACAAGTATATAATGTAGCAACAAGAAACAAAAAAAACTAGGACAAAAAAATAGACCACAAACAGAGTGGACATCAACTTAGATGTGACATAACTATGTCACATCTAGATGTGTCCTAGACAGACCCTTAAAAAATTGCCCGCCAGTTTTCGTTTCTTTTTTCCGAGAATGCGCGTATTCTATTTAAAACCACTGCTATGGAGATTTTTTTTACTCCATTATAGCCTCTTGTTTGATAGAGTTTCTCGCGTCTCGCTCTCTCACCCTCTCCATATCAAAACAAGATGACAGTGTCCACTCTATCTCTCTCCTCACCGGTGGTCACAGATCCGGCCGAATCCTGTCCGCTGCAGGAGGTGAGGAGGTGCAGCGTTGACGTTGTCGCCGTCGGTGACGGAGGGAGATGATGCGCACCGTCCTCTCGGAGCCGGCACTAGCGCGGACGAAGATCCTCCGTGCCCTTGCTCGCTGCCGTCGTGTGGGCAGATCCCGCCCGCCCGCCTAAACGACATCTCGCCCACCTGAGGTATAACTTCTTGTACTGGTCCAGCTCCCCAGGTTGCTGCGTGCGGGTTTTCTTCTATGCGACTACTCCCTAGCTCCCCATGCATAGTAGCTAGGGTTCGTCGGCTGGTCCAACATCACCTACTAGTACTATTATAGAGGAAATGCCACTCGAAAAGTTGTCCTGATTTATGCCTCGGTGGAGGTATACATGTTGTTTCGACAAAAAGTACATGGTGGTTGTGCGGTCATTGTCCATATGGTGGTAGTACTATCACTGGTTAAATGAAGAAATGCTTTTTTTCTCGGGTATCCTGGTTTAGTTCCCATCAAGGTATAATTATGATGCTTCTGTTTGTTGGTGTACTTTTCATTAACCCTTTTTTATATTTTTGGAAACAATGATGCGTGTCTCCATACCCGGGCATGTCTTCCTCAATTTTAGTGGAACTGCACAAAATTGGATGGCCATTGTTGTTCCGCCTCACTGTCCTCTGCCACGTGGTTCTTCCTTCCTCGAGCTTGATTACTGAGAAGAAACAGACCACAGTGAGGATTTGTCGAACTTCATAGGTGCCTCACCCAAACTTGATGCCAAATGGATGATGCATCACCACGATGACCTATCGATGCTCATGGTCATGCCTCATGGTTGCGTCGGCTGGTGAAGCTGATCGATTTTCAATGAAAAACAAGTTGTCTTCCATCACTGCTCTTTGCTTGTTACGCACAAAGATGATATCCTTCGTCAGTTCACCTTGGTTGCGTTGGAGACACAGTCGTCTTTCACGTTGGTGCAATTTTATCACACAATTGGCTATGAACCAAATGTTTCCTCAAAGAAGGATCAACGTTGGTAATAAGAGCATAAGTTTTGTATTGATTTCTAAGCCTTCTCACAACTTTGTCTCGAGCTCCCCTGTAATTTTATTTGTCCAGCTATTAACTTTGATTTAAAAAATGGTGTGGACTAAAAACCCGGATGGACGTAGTAGCCCTCCATTTTTATTTACTCCGCATATTAGATTTGACTGAAGTCAAACTTTGTAATACTCTTAAACCTTTCCGATAATTGAAATTAAAATTCTTTATTTGTACACACTCTCACACATTTCCGATAATTTTGCGCATGTGTGGTTGTTCATTTAAGGGAGGGTAGTGTACCACACGTGAAGGATAGGAAGTGCGACCAGGACGCGTGGGCGTGGATCGTTAGTTCATCGAAAGTAGTACTAGTTTTCTTCACTGTACATTAAATAAAGAGTTTCGTTTCGTACTTACACAATTTAAAATGATTGTTATGGAGAGAATAAGAAAACCACTCCACTATATATTAGTCGTATACACACAAGAGTACTAAATGGACGCAGCTTCATTGACTTAGTGCACCTGCCTTTGGGTTTATGACAGGTGGGCCCAAAATGTGGCTGGCTCACCTGTCATACAGCCAAAAGCAGATGCAGTGAAGGCATCAGAGCTCAGTTCGTACTAAATTAGTATATATATATATAAGCGGGAGCCTCAGCGCTTGTTCGCTAGGGTTTGCACTCTCCACACGCTCGCCGCAATACATATATGTTACACGCTGGAGGCTCAGCGTTCATTTGCTAGGGTTTGCTATATTCACAGTCTCTCACCCTCTCTTCACCAGATCTAAACAAGACTGCATTGGCCTCTTGTCTCTCTCTCCCCCCTCACAGCTAATGAAGGAGGCGTCTGTATCCCATTGCACCGGGAAGGGGAGGAGGTGCAACATTAACTCTATCGCCTTCGGCGAGGGAGGCAATCCACTGCCAGCTGCGCTGTTCTCTTTCACCCAGCGCTTGTGCGGGAGGGCCACCGACCCCTTCTTCCTTGCTGCCGTACGTAGTGTGGGCAGATCCGGCCTCCCTCCACATGCCTTGCCACATCCCGACGACCCTAAGGTATAAGTTTCTTTGAAACCGTCGTTGCTCTAGCTGCATGTGGATCTTTTTCGATCTGTAGTCGAATCTAGGTCTTGGTTCAAAGAGGAAATAAAGGTGCGGTGGGGTAGAGCATGAATCTAGGATGTGGTTCAATGAGTAAAGGAGGGAGGAAAAGTAGTATAGACTGGCTATCAAGCCGCTTTGTTGGTCGAAAAGGGAAAAAGGGAGTAACCCAGTACACACATATGTAAGGAACCGATCTCTTTGTTGAAAACGGAAAGAAACTGGGGGGTTCGGGTAGTTTGTGCTGGACTAGATTTGCTGCCCTCACATAGGAAAAAGTTCAAAGAGAACAAATATGGGACCAACACAGATATGCTGCTTGGCTACATACTATGCATCACCCATTTATACTTGTGGACGCACATGGTGCTAGCATGTCCCATACAGCTATTTTGCTGTTGTTAATCTAAGAATGCCGCCGGAAAATTGAAGCAATGCCACTGTTAAAAGTAAATTACATTTTTTAATGAATGTTGTTTCAAGAGAGTGTCTCTGTTAATATGAATCAATGCAACCGTTTTAGAAATGCTACTATCCTACTTTGTTTTCCATCCAAGATAAGTTAGATGCTTCTTTCTGTCACCGTTTGTTCCGTCCTCCTTTTGTCGGGGAAACTGATCCACGAACACCTATGGGGCCGGCGGACCAAGCCCCTTTCGGTTCGGTGGGGGGCGGAGGTCGCACGAAGAGCGGATTGAGGCGAAGCACACGAGCGGTTTACCCAGCTTCGGAGCTCTCCGGAGAGATAATACTCCTACTGCTGCTTGTCTGATTGTATTGAGTTCTTGCTCGGGAGCGCTGAGTGCTACAGTACACACGAGCCGCTAACGAGACCGAGCGTGAGTGTTTTCTGCTCTCCAACCCCCTTCTACGTTGCGCATGTGCCTCCTTTTATATTCTCAAGGGGTCACCGACAGGAGGCAACGTAGACAAGGGTAAAAATGGAAAAGGAATTGCGGTTGGTACAACTACCTGTACAGTGTACCCTACCTAACCCTGACGGCAGGGGACAAAGGCATTAAATGCCCGTCTGTGTCGCCCAAATAGTGCGAAAAGGGACCGTCAGGGACGCCACCGCTTGCCACGATGGCCATCTTGTCAGCGCCGCTTGCCACTGCACACCGCTGGCTGCACAGCCTCCCGCCACGTGCGCCTGGAAAGGCCCCAAGGCTACACGTTGGTGGATGTGCTGGAGCGTAGGTATAGAGTGGTAGCCTGCCGCGGCAAGCGCCTTGCCGCGGCCGTTGTCTTTTCGCGTCTGGAAGCTTGTCGCTCACCGGGCCTTGCCGGGACGCATGGCGCATCGCGGCAAGTTCCGTGAGATGCCTTGGTTGGCCTTCCCGGCAAGCTCCTCTTGCCGGGGCCTTGTCTCCTTGGCTTGAATACTTTGCTCTTGAATGGTTCCAAAGGAACCACGGAGGACCTTGGCGGTCACCCGGCAAACCTTGCCGCGGGGGGCTGCAACTGCCCATGCACAAGTTCGGGATACTAGGGTACCCCTACTCTAGTACACCGACAGGAGCCCCCGGGCCTGGGCCACACACGGTGCCGAGCGCTATTGGGCCAGGCCCAAAATAGGGCACGGGCACACGCGGCCTGGGTCACGCCGTATCTTACTCCGTATCCACCGTGCCCTCCCCGAACAGCACGCGTTGAATGCGGCATCGTGGGAGAGATCGTGGGTGGTTTCTTTATTCAGAATAACGGAACGCCCGCCCCCTCCCTCTTTATAAGCAGGGGAAACAGGGGCAGTTCGTCCATCGCGCCGGTTGCTACTCCAATCTCAGAAATCTCCGCCGCTCCCCCCTTCTTCCCAAGGATGAAAGAGAGCAGCGCTCCGCCCCCCATTGCCACCATGCACCACCAACGCCGTCGATCTCCCCCACCACCTCCGCCATGGCTTCGAAAGCCGAGAAGGGGAAGGGCATGAAATCGGTCGAGGCGTAGCGGCTCGCGGCGCTGCGAAAGGAGCGGGCCATCTTCCCCCCTCAGCTTGCCGCGAAGGAGCTGAGGGAGTACTACTACCTCTTCTGGTCGACGGAGACGCGAGCGCATCCGCGCACGAAGGTACTCCCGGCTGCCGCTTCGGAACTGGCTCCGAATGGCTATCCTTTCTTCGCGTTGTTCTTCTACTACGGGCTCTGCCCGCCCTTCTCTGAATTTTTCTGTGACATCATGAACACCTACGGGTTCCGCCTCCTTGACTTCACCCCCAACGCCGTTCTGACCATGGCAGTTTTCGCACATCTCTGCGAAAACTTTGTCGGAGTCCATCCAAACGTAGCTCTTTTTCGCCACTTCTTTATGCCCCGAGTCGAGAGAGGAGAGCCTTTGGCCGGCGGAATCGCCTGGATCTCGAGAGTCGGCAAGAAGGAAGCTTATCTGGAGGGAGAGCTCCACAGCAAGTGGGAGGAATGGAGAGCAGAGTAGTGCTGGATTGTCGAGGAGAACCCGCAGCCATTTACCGCCCTGCGACAAGCCCCAATAGTGCGTGGCAACGATTGGAGCAACGTGGCCCCGGAAGATGATAGGCTGAAGATTGCCGTCACCCGGATCTTACGGCTCAGGCTTGCCGGGCTCACTGTAGGCGCCGTTGGTGCAGATTTTCTTCGCCGCCGGATCGCCCCCCTGCAGGAGAGGAGGAGACCCGCCTGGGAGTTCCAAAACTCGGCGGATATCATGAGGCTGCGCCCGGGCCTCAACTTCAACTTCACCGTCCTGGAGCTGGATGCGATGCTCCTGGAGCTGTTCAAGCGTGATCCTCAACATCCATTCATGTTGCCGAGGGGCGTCGTTCCGTTGTGCAACAACTCCTCGCTCGACCGCATCCGTGCAATGATGCCACTGTGCGATTCGCACGGAATTGTCCCAACTTGGCAAGAGCCTGCAGACGACGTCGTGCGGGATTTCTTTGACGGCTTGGTAGAAGTGCCGATCCGCGCTGATGAACAGAAGAGCCTTACTCGCGACACCACTGATGCGGAAATGCAGCGCATCGCCACTAGGCTAGAAGAGGTTGCGGCAGCAGCTGCCGCAGGCGAGTTCGGGTTCACCGTGGAGGAGGCAGAGGCAGCAGAGGCGGCAAGCCTTGTCGAGCGAGAGGAGTTCGCCGGCGAGGAAGAGCTTGCCGGGCCTGAAGCAGAGTCAAGCGAGCCCGGCGAGGGAGAGCTTGTCGGGCCCGAACCTTCAGACAGCTTGCCGCAAGCGGAGCCCCCAGCTGCACCAAGAAGGCGTCTCCGCAAGGCCGGGGACGTAGCGGGGCGGCAAATGGGTCAACAGTCGTCGTGCCGCGCGACACGCTCTACCGCGGCAAGCACTGTTGCCGCGGGAGCGCCTCACGCCGCTGCGGCAACTGGAGCGGGGTCTTCCCGGTCCTCCGCTACTGCCCCTGCCAAGCAGGCAAGGGAACCTACTCCTCCGTCTCGTCGCACCGGAGGCGAGCCGGACTTCGACCTCTCCGCGCTCAGCTCCGACGAGGAAGAAGAAGAGTAAGATCCTTCGCTGTACTTGTAGTTCTTCAATTCTTGCTGTTTTGTCTTGTATCTGATTTGCTTTACTCTGAACTCGTTCCTTTTCAGGACTCTGGCCTAGAGAGCGGCAAAGAGAGTCAAGGTCCCGGTGATTGTCATCGAGGACGAACCCACCGCGACGGCAGAGGACATGTCCGAGACCACCTTGTCGGACCCGGCAACCATTCCTCCAAGCAGCCCCCAGCGCAGCTCCCCACGTAAGTATATGGTTTACTTCATGCTGTCAGGTGCGCATGGGTGCTCTTTGTTTGCTGATATCTGACTGCTGGTTTGTGCAGGAGCAGAGCAGCCTCACCAGGAGTGCCCGGAAGCCGCTCCCGAAGTGCCATCTGCTTCGACTACACCGCCAAGGGAGGATTCCCCGGCAAGGGAGCGTTCTCCGACAAGGGAGAATTCTCCGGCAAGGGGCAGTTTTCCGGCAAGGGGCAGTTCTCCGGCAAGGGACAACACTGGCGACCCTCCGGTGGTTGAGACCATGACTGCAGATCCCAGTACAGGTAACCCTCTTGCTTGAAAACTTCCCTTGGGTTCTTCTTCTTCCGATTTTCTTTTTGGATATTTGCTTGACTTTTCTCCCTTTTCCGTTCGTCAGATCTATCTGTCACGGAGCCGATGGAAACTGAAGGAGAAGCCGGCACTAATGATCCCACCGGCGAAGAGGCCACCAAAGCTGCCGCCGCAGAAGCTGGCGAGGGATCCGGCGATCGCACTGACGGCCCCGAGGCCGCAGGAGCACCAGGCGCTACGCCGACCGCCGATCCCTCCGCCGCTTCTGCAGCGCCAGGCTCCGAAGAGCCCCAGCCCGACGCCTACTTGAAGGCCGGCGACGACATCTTCATCAAGCTACCCTGGGTGTCAAGCTCCAGGGCGCCGGTCGAAGGAGAAATCTTGGATGGAGAGGTGCTCGCCTCCGCTGGGCTGACGTTGGTCGATGCGCCAAGCAGCAGCAGCGACGAGCCTGAGGAGGAGCGGCTGCTGCGGAAGCTGCTGTCGCTCTACCGCGCCCGACAAGCCAAGCTGGCATCCCGAGAAGCACTTGTCGTGAAGGCGGGAGTGGATATCGAGAAGCGCGCGGAGGAGCTCCGAGGTCTCAGGCAGGAAGCTCTCCGGTCCCTGGCGAAGGAGCAGGAGAAACTTCTCGAGGAGCGGAAAGCCTTCCTCCTCGAGAAGGCTGAAGTTGAAGAGAAGCAATGGCTTGTCGCCGAAAATCTATTTGCGCAGGAAGGAGAGTTGGCGCAGCGCAAGGTCAACCTTGGCAGCCATGAGGAGGAGCTTGCCGCGCGCGAGCAAGCAATTGGCGGGGCTCTCAAGGAGGCAAGGGATGCCGACGCAGCTGCCGAGGCCGCCAAGAAGGAGCTGGAGACGAAGGTGGCGCAGCTGGAAGCCGATCTCAGGGCGAGCGGCGAGGAGCTTGCCGAGCTCAGGCGTGAGCGCGATAAGGACGCTGCCGCTCATGGTGAGCTGCAGGGTCTTCTCGCTGAGAGGAGCAAGGAGCTCAGCGCCGCCAAGGATTCCAATGCAGATCTCGAGTTGAAGCTGGCTACTTTGACTTAGACGCTGGATGGCACCAGGGAGCGGGAGGTGGCCTTGTCGGAGAAGATCAAGGCCGACGAGGCGCTGCTGGCGAGTGCTGCTGCCGCCCAGGATACTTTTAGGGAGATTGTGGAGCACTGGACCGAGGGTCTCGTGAATGTTGCCGCAGCCATCGATGGGGAGCTGGCGCAGCTGGGGATGGAGGATCTCGGGTACCCCTCCGATGAGCACCTCCAACCCAGCGCCAAGCTTAGCCTGTTCTTCAAAGGCATGGCGACGGCCCTCCAGCGACTCCGGGAGAAGATCCTAAAGCAGCTGGCCAATGAGTCGCGCAACATCTGTGCCGGAGCTCTTCAGAAGGTGCTGGTGAAGGTGGCCTTCTGCAACCCAAGCCTCAACCTCACCAACGTCCTCAGGTCCCTGCCGCCGGATGCTGATCAGGAAGCGCTCAAGGCCCTTGTCGCACCCATTGTGGACAAGGTGAGCGGGATCAAGAGGGTTGAGGGCAATCGTGTAGATTAGGCCGCCCGTTTTCTCTTTTTCTTTGTCGCTGCTGTTCATGTCATGGGAACAATCTGTTAGAGCTGCGACAAGTTATCTTGTAATATAACTCTATTTTGGGTAGAGATTGCTATGTTATTTCCTTTACTTGATTCCTTCCTTTGTATGTTGTTGCCCTACGCTTTTAGGGAACTTGTCGGCGCAGGCACCTGGGCCGCGAGCGCTGAGTGCGGGACGTCAGCAGCCTGCTGGCGGTGCCGCTTCCGACAAGAAACCTTGTCGCAACTAGCCGCAGCTCACTTAAGTTGTTGAGCGGACTCAAAACAAAGTAAGGGCGCAACTAGCTACGAGTTGGTTCCTCCGCGCACAGGTTTTCCATACAAAGCACGGTCGTTCGAGGAAGATAACTTAAAAATTTAAAACCGATTGCTCAAACGTTGGCAACTTAGCTTTTCTGTCGTTTGCTTTCCGGTAAGGCGAAACTTCCTTGAACGATGCCTGGTCCACACCATTATCTTCTCCTTTCCCCCCGGCAAACTTGTGGGCGAGGGAACCTTCCTTTCCTTTTTTGAAAAAAAGAAAGAAGAGAAAATAAAGATATGGAGCTTTATGGCTCGTTATTGCTTACCGGGGGTAGGTGCTGCACAAAGTGTCAGATAACGCATGCAAGAAAAAGTATAATGCATGAAATTGACAAGATGTGCGGAGCACATGAGCTTTACTTATGCACGGGGTCTGCGCCCGGCTTTGTACAAAGGATTACATGCAACATCGGCAAGACTTGTACAAAAGGTGGTTGCCGGAACAGGTTCCGGCAACCGCGCCCTACGGGTAAAACTTACGAAGATGCTCAATGTTCCAGGAGTTGCTCACCGGAATGCCATCTTCGGTCTCAAGGTGGACAGCGCCAGGCCTAGTGACTCGTTTCACCCGGTAAGGGCCTTCCCACTTCGGCGTCAACTTGTTGGAATTCTTAGCGGACTGAACACGCCGAAGAACAAGGTCGCCTTCCTCGAAACTTCTGGCATTAACTTTGCGGCTATGGTAGCGGTGCAAAGCTTGCTGGTATCGAGCAGCTCGTACAGCAGCCTGAAGACGGTCTTCCTCAAGGAGCAGCGCATCATCTTGTCGCAGCTGCTCTTGCTCAAGCTCATCATAAGCGAGCACTCGAGGTGACCCGTATACGAGTTCCATGGGGAGAACTGCCTCTGCTCCATAGACTAGAGCGAAAGGTGTCTGGCCAGTGGCTCGATTTGGCATCATCCTGATCGACCAAAGAACCACCGGCAGCTCCTCAATCCAGTTCTTTCCGCATTTGTGCAGCTTGTCGAAAGTCCTGGTCTTGAGCCTGCGCAGCACTTCAGCATTCACCCTCTCCGCTTGACCGTTGCTTCTCGGATGAGCAACAGAAGCGAAGCAGACCTTGGCGCCAAGATCTTGGACGTACTGCATGAAGGTGCGGCTCGTGAATTGCGTGCCATTGTTGGTGATGATCCTGTTAGGGATCCCAAAGCGGCAAACAATCGACCTGAAGAACTTGACTGCTGACTGTGCTGTCACCTTGCTCACTGCTTCCACTTCCGGCCACTTTGTGAACTTCTCGATTGCAACGTACAAGTACTCAAAGTCCCCGACAGCTCGGGGAAAAGGGCCGAGGATGTCGAGCCCCCAGACCAGAAATGGCCAGGATAAAGGGATCGTCTGGAGAGCTTGAGCTGGCTGGTGTATCTGCTTGGAATGGAACTGGCACGCTTCACACTTGGTTACTTGTGTAGTTGCATCCTGGAGGGCTGTCGGCCAAAAGAAACCTTGCCGGAATGCTTTGCCGGCAAGTGCTCTTGCGCCAATGTGGTGACCACATATGCCTCCATGTATCTCTGCCAATAGCTTTTGTCCGTCTTCCCGGTGAATACACTTCAATTTCACGCCGTTGAGTCTTCTTCTGTATAGTGTGCTGTCGACAAACTGGTACATACTTGACTGCCGGGCTACTTTTTCCGCTTCTTCTTGCTCTTCGGGAAGTTCTCCTGTCTGAAGGAAACGGACAATCTGCTGTGCCCATGCTGGAGCTTGCGGCTCGACAACTAGGACTAAAGGCATATATGCTGCTGTGGGAACATCTGCTTCTACGGCGAGAACCTGTGGATCAGCCGGAGCTTGATGTTCCCCGGCAAGCTTGCCGGAGCAAAACTTGTCGGGAGCGTCTGCTTCAACGGAACAAACCCTAGGGCTTGCCGGAGCAGACTGCTCCTCAGCACCCTTGGTGTTGATCTTGAGGACCTTCTTGGCGGCGGCTTCGGGGAGCTCTGCCGGAAAATAGTCACCAGAAATCAACTTCCTCTTCTTGCTCTGCCTAGTTGATGGCGTTACAGATGGTTGAGTCAGCTTGAGCACAAAGATCCCTGGTTCCACAGGTAACTTCATTGCGGCACACTTCGACAGGCCATCGGCAATGTCGTTCTGAGCTCTTGGAACATGTTCCATCTGTAGGCCGTCAAAGTGCTCTTCTAGCTTTCTCACTTCATCAACGTAGGCTTCCATCAACGGACTCTGATAATTCTTGTTCACTTGGCGGACGACAAGCTGTGAGTCACCCCTGACAATGAGCTTCTTGATCCCAAGGTCTACTACGATCCTGAGACCGGCAAGCAAACCTTCATACTCTGCTGTATTGTTCGTTGCTTGCTCCTTGGGAAGTGCATCTGGACTACGTACTTGAGGTGTTCTCCGGTGGGTGCGACAAGTAGCACGCCGGCACCGGCGCCTTGCAGCGAGACGGCACCATCAAAGTACATCAGCCACTCTTTGCTTGCTTCCTTGACGGGGATGCTCATTTCTGGAATTTCTTCATCTTGCGTTGGCGTCCACTCTGCTATGAACTCCACCAATGCCCTGCTTTGGATAGTTGAAGTGCTCTCAAACTTGAGGCCAAAGCTTGACAGTTCCAGTGCCCACTCGACAATCCTGCCTGTTGCTTCTGGATTTTGCAGTATCCTCTTGAGCGGAAAACGAGTGACGACTGTGATCTCATGTGCTTGGAAGTAATGGCGCAGCTTTCTCGAGGCCATGAGAAGGCCGAAAAGCAATTTCTGCACACCAGAGTACCTTGACCTAGCCCCCTGCAAAAGGGAATTGACAAAGTAAACTGGGCGCTGCACCATTCTCTTCTGCATCTTCTCACGCGCCTGCGCAGATCCATCTTTGTCGGGACCAGAGCTTGCCGGTGAAGTCCCTTACTTGTCGCTGGATGCACCTGCCGTGGTTGCTGGCTCATCATTCGCCTCCCTCTCCGCCACTAACGCATCATTAACCACTTGATTGGTTGCCGCTATATACAGCAGCAACTTCTCTTGTGGCCTAGGTGCGACAAGTGTTGGAGTGGAGGACAGGTATTTCTTCAAGTCCTGTAGCGCAGCCTCCGCCTCTGGAGTCCATTTCATTGGACCTGCCTTTTTCAATATTTTGAAAAACGGCAGGGCACGCTCAGCAGATCTAGAGATAAACCTGCTGAGAGCAGCCACGCAACCGGCAAGTCTTCGCACATCCTTGACGTGCTTTGGTGCTTCAATCTTCTCAATGGCCTTGATCTTGTCGGGATTGGCTTCAATTCCCCGCTGAGACACGAAGAACCTGAGAAGCTTGCCGGAGGGGACTCCAAACACACACTTCTCGGGGTTAAGCTTGAGGTTGATCTTGTGCAGATTTGCAAAGGTTTCGTCTAAATCCTGAATCAGAGTCGCCTTGTCCTTGCTCTTGACCACTATGTCATCCATGTAGGCTTCCACATTTCTGTGCATTTGCGGCTCAAAAGCGTCATGGACTACTCTCGCAAATGTTGAACCAGCATTCTTTAAACCGAAAGGAATCCGTACAAAACAGTATGTGCCACATGGGGTGATGAATGCGGTCTTCTCCTCATCCTCTTCTGCCATGAAGATCTGATGGTATCCTGAGTATGCATCAAGAAATGAAAGCAAGTCACATCCGGCCGTGGAGTCAACAATCTGATCGATGCGCGGCAAGGGAAATGGGTCTTTGGGACAAGCTTTATTGACATCGGTAAAGTCGGTACAAAGCCTCCATTTCCCGTTTGCCTTGCGCATGACTACAGGATTGGCCAACCACGTAGGATGGAGCACTCCTCTGACAAGGCCTGCTGCTTCCAATTTCTTGATTTCTTCTGCAATGAATTCTTGGCGCTCCACTGCCTGCTTCCTGACTTTCTGCTTGACGGGCCGCGCATGAGGACAGACGGCAAGATGGTGCTCGATTACTTTCCTGGGAACACCGGGGATGTCAGACGGCTGCCACGCAAACACGTCGACGTTCGCCCGCAGGAAAGCTACGAGCGCGCTTTCCTATTTAGGGTCGAGAGTGGCACTGATGGTGAAGGTACCACCAGTGCTGTCCTCCTTGGCGGACACCTTCTTGGTCTCTGGTGGAGCTGCTATTGTCTTCTTACACTTGCCGGTGGAGCTCGATGGTGCGTCCTCGACGGTAGCGCAGCACTCCGAAGAGGTGCGCTTGCCGGAGTGGGCATCAGAACTCTTGCTGGACTTGGTCTTTTTCTTCCCCCCGGGAGCTTCAGCGGCAAGTGACCTGCGATCCGCTGCGGCTGCTGCTTCCCGGTAAATCTTGTCGGCGCAGATAAGAGCATCCTTCTTGTCGCCAGGGAAAGAGATGACACTTATCGGACCTGGCATCTTCAGTATGTTGTATGCGTAGTGAGAGGCTGCCATGAATTTGGCGAGTGCTGGACGGCCGAGTATCCCATTGTAAGGCAATGGAAAGTTAGCAACGTCAAAAGTGACCCTCTCAGTCCTGAAGTTTAACTCGCTTCCAAATGTCACCGGCAACGTGATTTTTCCCTTCGGCTTGCTCCTTCCCGGATTGATTCCTTGGAATGTGCCGGTCTCTTCGAGCTCGCTGTCAGGGATCTGGAGTTTCTGGAGTACCGCGGAGGAGATCAGGTTCAAGCCGGCCCCGCCGTCAACTAGCATCTTAGTGACCTTGAGGTTGCGGATAGTTGGTGAAACCAACATCGGCAAGCACCCGACCGCAGTTATGCGATCAGGGTGGTCCTCAATATCAAAGATGATAGGCGTGCTGGACCATTTCAGAGGCTTGCGTGACTCGACGGGTGGTTCTGCCGCATTAACTTCCCGCACCCACTGTTTGAGCTGGCGGTGTGAAGTATGCAGAGAAGCACCGCCGTCAATGCACAGGACCTCTATGGCTTTCTAGAACTCCTGCTCATTAGTCTCGTCATCATCCATATCTTCATCGTCGTCGTCATCTTCATCCTTGTCGCGGCCGCGGGGAGGTCTGTCTCCTTGCCGCTGCTTGGCCTTGTCGCGGCGTCCTCCCCGGCTGGGGCGTTTCTTGCCGGATCCTCCAGCACCTTCTTGGGCCTTCTCCTTATCGCGTCACTCGTATTCAGCCTTTTGCTGCTCAACAAGCTGCTCGACCTTCTTGCAGCTCTGGAGGTCATGGCCCTTGGTGCGGTGGATCTTGCAGTACTGCTTGTTGGTGCCGTCCTGCTTGTCGGCGACCGCCACAACCTGGTAGTTAGTGCCTGCGGCAATCTCTTTGCCAAAACTACCAGCTTTGGCTTTCTTGGCGCCACCTCCGTTGCCGGACTGCTCAACGACTAGCACATCTTTGCCTTTCTTTTTCCTGCTGTTTCGCCGCCGGTTTTTCTTTGCCGGGGCAGCATCCTCATTATCAGATCCTCCTGCTTCTGTATTCTCTCCGGGGAGTTTCCTCCCTTCCTCAGCACGTGCACACTTGTCGGCCAGGGCATATAGCTCACTGACGTCTCTGATCTTGCACATCGCCATTTCCTCCCGCATCCTGCGGTTATGCACGTTCTGATGGAACACGCTGATTACCGCGGTAGGGTGGACATCTGGGATGTTGTGCTGTACGCGGCTGAATCTCTGAATGTACTTGCGCAGGGGCTCTCCCTCCTTCTGGGCGAGCGAATGAAGGTCACTCTCTTGGCTATGAGGTTTGTGGCCGCCTGTAAAGGCGCCGACAAACTGATGGCATAGATCTGCCCAAGAGGATATGGAGTTGTCCGGCAAGTGCATGAGCCAGGATCTGACGTTGGGCTTGAGCACCAGCGGGAAGTAGTTCGCAAGGATCTTGTCGTCCCGCCCCCCGGCAGCTTGCACCGCGATGGTGTAGATGCTGAGGAACTCCGACGGATGCGACTTGCCATCGTACTTCTCTGGTACGTCTGGCTTGAAATTCTTTGTGCTGGGCCACTGGACTTGCCGCAGCTCACGAGTGAACGCAGGGCAACCTACCGCGTACGGCAAGTCGCCTGGTTCCCCTGGCGCATGCATGTCGATAGAGGGCCCAGCGCGCTGGTCTGATTGACGCTGCGCTTCTCTTCGGCGCTCGATGCGAGTACGAGCGTCTTCTTGCTGTCCTTCGTGAAGAACTTGGCGCTGATCGCGACGAGCTCGTGGATCTGACGATGCGGTGGAGTCGCTGTCGAGGTTAATCTGGCGAGTCAGCGATCTTGGCCTTCGGGGTGGAGAGTGCCTGATGGTTGCACACCCACCGGTTTCGTCGTCATTGGCTCGTGCCTGGCAGCCCTGCCGCGGCAGCGATGTACTCGGCTGCCGTGGAGTGTCACCGTTGGCGGAGCCGATGAGACTCTGAATGGTGGCCCTCCATCCGTCGATCTTGCCTGACGTTGGAGGGTAATCCAGGAGCAGTTGAGCTTGCGCCAAAGCTTCTGCTGGAGTGGTGGGCGGCAGTGGCGAACGGTGCGAGGAGCGGGATATGCTCGGACTTCTAACTATGTTAGAAGGAGCAGTATCCTGTCCAGGCGAACGTGTCTCGCTCGTGCCAGTATGTTGGCGTGCATGCTGGTCTTGAGCGCCCCGAGATCCACCAGCTCGATCTTGGTCCAACAAACGTATGGTACTGCGAATACCATGACGCTGTCGGTCCTGCGCCTCCTGAGATGGGCGCGGAACATGTACGGACGCCGAGGTCTGCGCAACCTTGTCCTTGGGCCTGGCAGCACCGTGAGCTCCCTCGTCGATGTCCGTTCTTCCACCGGCGTCTACCCCACCACTCGTTTGCTCCAGTGGTGGTGGGATCGACGTGGACGAAACAGCTGCCTCCGAAGCCTTCTTCTTCGGTGGCATGTCGATGAAGAAAATGAAGATCTAGCTCGTGTGAACGCCGGATCAGGTTCACACAATCTCAACGCCCCCTACCTGGCGTGCCAAAGATGTCGGGGAAACTGATCCACGAACACCTATGGGGCTGATAGACCGAGCCCCTTTCGGTTCGGCGGGGGGCGGAGGTCGCACGAAGAGCGGATCGAGGCAAAGCACACGAGCGGTTTACCCAGCTTCGGAGCTCTCCAGAGAGATAATACTCCTACTACTGCTTGTCTGATTGTATTGAGTTCTTGCTCGGGAGCGCTGAGTGCTACAGTACACACGAGCCGCTAACGAGACCGAGCGTGAGTGTTTTATGCTCTCCAACCCCCTTCTACGTTGCGCATGTGCCTCCTTTTATATTCTCAAGGGTTCACCGACAGGTGGCAACGTAGACAAGGGTAAAAATGGAAAAGGAATTGCAGTTGGTACAACTACCTGTACAGTGTACCCTACCTAACCCTGACGGCAGGGGACAAAGGCATTAAATGCCCGTCTGCGTCGCCCAAATAGTGCAAAAAGGGACCGTCAGGGACGTCACCGCTTGCCACGATGGCCATCTTGTCAGCGCCGCTTGCCACTGCGCACCGCTGGCTGCACAGCCTCCCGCCACGTGCGCCTGGAAAGGCCCCAGGGCTACACGTTGGTGGATGTGCTGGAGCGTGGGTACAGAGTGGTAGCCTGCCGCGGCAAGTGCCTTGCCGCGGCCGTTGTCTTGTTGCGTCTGGAAGCTCGTCGCTCACCGGGCCTTGCCGGGACGCATGGCGCGTCGCGGCAAGTTCCTTGAGATGCCTTTGTTGGCCTTCCCGGCAAGCTCCTCTTGCCGGGGCCTTGTCTCCTTGGCTTGAATACTTTGTTCTTGAATGGTTCCAAAGGAACCATGGAGGACCTTGGCGGTCACCCAGCAAGCCTTGCCGCGGGGGGCTGCAACTGCCCGTGCACAAGTTCGGGATACTAGGGTACCCCTACTCTAGTACACCGACACCTTTATCGGCAAGTAATTGTTTCCTTTTTTGCCTCTGTTAAAACAGGGGTATCGATTCAACTTGTAGCTATTGTGACATTTTGCTTTGCTACTCGAAACACTTATGTTTTAAGAGTGTTTTGTGCAGTTCAACTTGAATGTCACACCGGTGACTTTGCTTAATTTTGGTGGAACTCCACAAAAGGAGATCGAGATTTGTTTCCATTGTTCCTGTCGAGTTGTTTCAAATCTTGGTCTCAACCACATGATATCTATTCAACTTGTTGCTATTGCGACATTTCGCTTTGCTACGCGAAACACTTTGCTTGATTTCAGTGCAACTGCACAAAACGAGATTGGATTTCCTATTCGTGTTAGCAGACTCGTATTTTATCCTGGTGTTCTCGTGAAAGGTCAGTACAGGCCTTCATCCACATGATTGTGCAGTGTGCTTTGAGATGTTGTGCTACTTGTATTGGTACTATTTTTAAATAAATGTTGAATCGAAGCTATTGTATTGCTGTCTTTTCCCATTAAGTAGTGAACAAAAATGGGACCAACCCAGACATGATGCTTGTTGCTTTGTTACAACAAACTCTGCATCACCCCCTTTATAAGTAGATGGAAGCACATATTGTTGTTGCGTCCACTCTCCCCTAGAACTGTTTATGCTTTTTGTTAATCTAATGCCGCTAGTAAAATTAAGCAATGCCACTGATGTCTACTACACAACCTTATTCTTGTAGACGTTGTTGGGCCTGCAAGTGCACAGGTTTGTAGGACAGTAGCAAATTTCCCTCAAGTGGATGACCTAAGGTTTATCAATCCGTAGGAGGCATAGGATGAAGATGGTCTCTCTCAAGCAAACCTGCAACCAAATAACAAAAAGTCTCTTGTGTCCCCAACGCACCCAATACAATGGTAAATTGTATAGGTGCACTAGTTCGGCGAAGAGATGGTGAAACAAGTGCAAAATAGATAGTAGATATAGGTTTTTGTAATCTGAAATAATAAAAACAGCAAGGTAACAAGTGATAAACGTGAGCATAAATGGTATTGCAATGATAGGAAACAAGGCCTAGGGTTCATACTTTCACTAGTGCTAGTTCTCTCAACAATAATAACATAGATAGATAATATGACAAGCCCTCAACATGCAACAAAGAGTTACTCCAAAGCCACTAATAGTGGAGAACAAACGTAGAGATTATGGTAGGGTACGAAACCACCTCAAAGTTATCCTTTCTGTTCTATCTATTCAAGAGTTCGTAGTAAAATAACATAAAGCTATTCTTTCCGCTCGATCCATCATTGAGTTCATACTAGAATAACACCTTAAGATACAAATCAACCAAAACCCTAATGTCACCTAGATACTCCATTGTCACCTCAAGTATCCGTGGGCATGATTATACGATATGCATCACACAATCTCAGATTCATCCAACCAACATAAAAGTACTTCAAAGAGTGCCCCAAATTTTCTACCGGAGAGTCAAGAACATGCGCCAACCCCTATGCATAGGTTCCCAGTGTCACGAAACCTGCAAGTTGATCACCAAAACATACATCAAGTGGCACATGATATCCCATTGTCACCACAGATAATCACGGCAAGACATACATCAAGTGTTCTCATGAAAGACTCAATCCGATAAGATAACTTCAAAGGGGAAACTCAATTCATCACAAGAGAGTAGAGGGGGAGAAACATCATAAGGTTAAACTACAATAGCAAAGCTCGGGATACATCAAGATCGTGCCATAGAGGAACACGAGAGAGAACACGAGAGATAGAGATCAAACACATAGCTACTGGTACATACCCTCAGCCCCGAGGGTGAACTACTCCCTCCTCATCATGGATAGCGCCAGGATGATGAAGATGGCCACCGGTGATGGGATCCCCCTCCGGCAGGGTGCCGGAACAGGGTCCCGAGAGGTTTTTGGTGGCTACAGAGGCTTGCGGCGGTGGAACTCCCGATCTATCTTCTGTTCTGGAAGTTTTAGGGTATGTAGGTATTTATGGGTGCAGGGGGTACGTCGGTGGACCTCCGGGGTGCTCACGAGGTAGGGGGCGCGCCCAGGGGGGCGCCCCCCACCCTCGTGGGCAGACCGGGAATCCCTTGACATGCACTCCAAGCCCATCTGGTTGGTTTCCTTCCAAAATTAACTTCTCCAGTTGATTTTGTTCCGTTTTGACTCCTTCTAATATTCCTTTTCCTCGAAACACCGAAATAGGCATAAAACAACAAATCTGGGGTGGGCCTCCGGTTAATAGGTTAATCCCAAAAATAATATAAAAGTGGATAATAAAGCCCAATATTTCCTAAAACAGTAGATAAAGTAGCATGGAGCAATCAAAAATTATAGATACGTTGGAGACGTATCAAGCATCCCCAAGCTTAATTCCTGCTCATCCTCGAGTAGGTAAATGATAAAAAAGATTTTTTGATACGGAGTGATACTTTGGCATAATTTCAATGTATTTCTTCTTAATTGTGATATGAATATTCAGATTCGAAAGATTCAAGGCAAAAGTTCATATTGACACAAAAATAATAATACTTCAAGCATACTAATCAAAGCAATCATGTCTTCTCAAAATAACATGGCCAAAGAAAGTTCATCCCTACAAAATCATATGGTTAGGCTATGCTTCATTTTTGTCACACAAAGATGTTCCCAACTTCTATACCCCCGATGACAAGCCAAGCAATTGTTTCATACTTAAATAATCTCAAACTTTTCAACTTTCACGCAATACATGAGCGCGAGCCATGGATATAGCACTATGGGTGGAATAGAATATGATGATGGGGATTGTGTGGAGAAGACAAAGAAAGGAGATGGTCTCACATTGACGAGGCTAATCGACGGGCTATGGAGATGCCCATCAGTTGATGTCAATATGAGGAGTAGGGATTGCCATGCAACGGATGCACTGGAGCTATGAATGCTCAACAAAAGAAAACTAGTGGGTGTGCATCCAACTCGCTTTCTCACGAAGACCTAGGGAATTTTGAGGAAGCCCATCATTGGAATATACAAGCCAAGTTCTATAATGAAAAATTCCCACTAGTATAAAAGGGTAACTTATGAGACTCACTATCATGAAGATCTTGGTGCTACTTTGAAGCACAATATATGAGACTCACTACATGAAGAACAAGGTGCTACTTTGAAGCACAAGTGTGGTAAAAGGATAGTAGCATTGTCCCTTCTCTCTTTTTTTTGTTTGGGCCTTTCTCTTTTTTTATGGCCTCTTTTTTTCGTCCGGAGTCTCATCCCGACTTATGGGGGAATCATAGTCTCCATCATCCTTTCCTCACTTGGGACAATGCTCTAATAATGATGATCATCACACTTTTATTTTTCTTACAACTCAACAATTACAACTCGATATTTAGAACAAAGGATGACTCTATATGAATGCCTCCGGCAATATACCGGGATGGTGCAATGAATCAAGAGTGACACATATGGAAAATAAAGCATGGTGGCTTTGCCACAAATACGATGTCAACTACATGATCATGCAATGGCAATATGACAAAAGTAATGTATGTCATGATGATGATGATGGAAGTTGCATGGCAATATATCTCAGAATGGCTATGGAAATGCCATGATAGGTAGGTATGGTGGCTGTTTGGAGGAAGATATAAGGAGGTTTATGTGTGATAGAGCGAATCGTATCACGGGGTTTGGATGCACCGGCGAAGTTTGCACCAACTCTCAAGGTGAGAAAGGGCAATGCACGGTACCGAAGAGGCTAGCAAAGGTGGAAAGGTGAGAGTGCATATAATCCATGAACTCAACATTAGTCAAAAGAACTCATATACTTATTGCAAAAATTTTAGAAGCCATCAAAAAATTTAAGTACTACGCACATGCTCCTAGGGGGATAGATTGGTAGGAAAAGACCATCGCTCGTCCCCGACCGCCACTCATAAGGATGCACAAGCCAGGTACACTTCATGTTTCAAATTTGTTACACAACTTTACCCATACGTGCATGCTACGGGACTTGCAACTTCAACACAAGTATTTCTCAAATTCACAATTATCAACTAGCACGACTTTGATATTATTACCTCCATATCTCAAAACAATTATCAAGCATCAAACTTTTCTTAGTATCCAACACACTCATAAGAAAGTTTTTACTATTCTTGAATACCTAGCATATTAATGTTAAGCAAATTACCATGCTATTAATGACTCTCAAAATAATCTAAGTGAAGCATGAGATATCAATAGTTTCTTTAAAACAAATCCACCACCGTGTTGTAAAAGATATAAGTGAAGTACTAGAGCAAAAGACAAACTACTCCGAAAGATATAAGTGAAGGTCAATGAGTAGCTAAATAATTATGCAACTATGCGAAGACTCTCTCTCATTTAAAAATTTCAGATCTTCATACTTTATTCAAACAGCAAGCAAAGCTAAATAAAACTACATTGCAAGGATAGAACAACTCATGTGAAGAAGCAAAAACTTAGGCTCAACCAATACTAACCGATAGTTGTTGAAGAAGAAAGGTGGGATGCCTGCCGGGGCATCCCCAAGCTTAGATGCTTGAGACTTCTTGAAATATTATCTTGGGGTGCCTTGGGCATCCCCAAGCTTGAACTTTTGTGTCTCCTTAATTCCTCTCATATCATGGTTTCTCTTTTTATCAAAAGCTTCATTCACAACAAACTCAACAAGAACTCGTGAGATAGGTTAGTATAAACCAATGCAAAACCTTATCATTTTCTACTGTAACAAATAATTAAAATTATTATTCAACATTTAATACTAAATGCCTCTGCATATTTAATACTCCTATCTTCAAATAGAATCATTAAACAAGCCAACATATGCAAACAATGCAAACATAACAGCAATCTGCCAAAACAGTACCGTCTGTAAAGAATGCAAGAGTCATCATACTTCCCTAACTCCAAAAATTATGAACTAAAATTCCCACTGTAATAAATTTATAATATCTCAATATGCAAAAAGATTCAACATTATACCACTCTCTGACTTTTCTAGGGATTTTTTTCAACAGCGGTAAACTTTCTGTTTTTCAAACAGCAACATGTATACTAGCAAAATAAGCATGGCAAAGGCTATCCTTGACTTCTTTATTGAAACTAAAGATGCAAAACATTATTATAACTACCATCAAGCAAAAACTAACAAAAGAAAATGACGCTCCAAGCAAAACACATATCATGTGGTGAATAAAAATATAGCTCTAAGTAAAGTTACCGATGAACGAAGACGAAAGAGGGGATGCCTTCCGGGGCATCCAAAAGCTTAGGCTCTTGGTTGTCCTTGAATATTACCTTGGGGTGCTTTGGGCATCCCCGAGCTTAGGCTCTTGCCACTCCTTATTCCATAGTCCGTCGAATCTTTACACAAAACTTGAAAACTCCACAACACAAAACTCAAAAGAAAACTCGTAAGCTCTGTTAGTATAAGAAAATAAAACCACCACTTAGGTACCGTAATGAGCTCATTCTAAATTCATATTGGTGTAATATATACTGTATTCCAACTTTTCTATGGTTCATACCACTTAATACTAGCCATAGATTCATCAAAATAAGCAAACAACACATAGAAAACAGAATCTGTCAAAAACAGAACAGTCTGTAGTAATCTGTATCAAACGTATACTTCTGGAACTCCAAAAATCCTACCAAATTAGTAAGTCCTAAGAAATTCATGTACCAATCCAGAGCAAAAAGAATAAGATCAGAAACTCGTTTATGTGAATTAACAAAACTAATTTACTGGGTGCAAAAGTTTCTGATTCTCAGCAGGATCAACACAACTATCACCGTAAGCCATCCTAAAGGTCTTACTTGGCACTTTATTGAAACAAAAACTATAAAACATGATTACTACAGTAGAATAATCATGTGAACACACAAAAACAGTAAGGATAAGTATTGGGTTGTCTCCTAACAAGCGATTTTCTTTAATGCCTTTCTAGCTAGGCATGATGATTTCAATGATGCTCACATAGAAGATAAGAATTGAAACATAACGGGAGCATCATGAAGCATATGACTAGCACTTTTAAGTCTAACCCACTTCCTATGCATAGGGATATTTTGTGAGCAAACAACTTATGGGAACAATAATCAACAAGCATAGGAAGGTAACACAAGCATAGCTTCAAAACTTTAAGCACATAGGGAGGAAACTTGATATTATTGCAATTCCTACAAGCATATGTTCCTCCCTCATAATAATTTTCAGTAGCATCATGAATGAATTCAACAATATAACCAGCACCTAAAGCATTCTTTTCATGATCTACTAGCATAGAAAATTTACTATATGGCATACGTATCATCACAATAATCATCATAGATAGGAGGCATGCTTTCATCATAGTAAATTTGCTCATCAAAGCTTGGGGGACAAAAAATATCATCTTCATTAAACATAGCTTCCCCAAGCTTGTGGCTTTGCATATCATTAGCATCATGGATATTCAAGGAATTCGTACTAACAACATTGCAATCATGGTCATCATTCACATATTTCATGCCAAGAATTCTATGTAATTCATCTTCTAGTACTTGAGCACAATTCTCCTTTCCATCATACTCACGAAAGATATTAAAAAGGTGAAGCGTATGAGACAAACTTAACTCCATTTTTTTGGTAGTTTTCTTTTATAGACTAACTAGTGCTAAAACAAGAAACAAAAAGATTCGATTGCAAGATCTAAAGATATACCTTCAAGCACTCACCTCCCCGGCAACGGCGCCAGAAAAGAGCTTAGTTGATGGGGTGTGAGTGAGTGCCCTTTACCTTTGCGTCTCCGGCAACGGTGCCAGAAAAGAGCTTGATGTCTACTACACAACCTTCTTCTTGTAGACATTGTTTGGCCTGCAAGTGCACAGGTTTGTAGGACAGTAGCAAATTTCCCTCAAGTGGATGACCTAAGGTTTATCAATCCGTAGGAGGCGTAGGATGAAGATGGTCTCTCTCAAGAAACCATGCAACCAAATAACAAAAAGTCTCTTGTGTCCCCAACACACCCAATACAATGGTAAATTGTATAGGTGCACTAGTTCGGCGAAGAGATGGTGAAACAAGTGCAAAATAGATAGTAGATATAGGTTTTTGTAATCTGAAATAATAAAAACAGCAAGGTAACAAGTGATAAACGTGAGCGTAAACAGTATTGCAATGATAGGAAACAAGGCCTAGGGTTCATACTTTCACTAGTGCAAGTTCTCTCAACAATAATAACATAGATAGATAATATGACAAGCCCTCAACATGCAACAAAGAGTCACTCCAAAGCCACTAATAGCGGAGAACAAACATAGAGATTATGGTAGGGTACGAAACCACCTCAAAGTTATCCTTTCTGTTCTATCTATTCAAGAGTTCGTAGTAAAATAACATAAAGCTATTCTTTCCGCTCGATCCATCATAGAGTTCATACTAGAATAACACCTTAAGATACAAATAACCAAAACCCTAATGTCACCTAGATACTCCATTGTCACCTCAAGTATCCGTGGGCATGATTATACGATATGCATCACACAATCTCAGATTCATCCAACCAACATAAAAGTACTTCAAAGAGTGCCCCAAAGTTTCTACCGGAGAGTCAAGAACATGTGCCAACCCCTATGCATAGGTTCCCAATGTCACGAAACCCACAAGTTGATCACCAAAACATACATCAGTGGCACATGATACCCCATTGTCACCACAGATTGTCACCACAGAACTACTCCCTCCTCGTCATGGATAACGCCGGGATGATGAAGATGGCCACCGGTGATGGGATGCCCCTCCAGCAGGGTGCCGGAACAGGGTCCTGAGAGGTTTTTGGTGGTTACAGAGGCTTGCGGCGGCGGAACTCCCGATCTATCTTCTGTTCTGGACCTCCGGGGTGCTCACGGGGTAGGGGTGCGCGCCCAGGGGGGCGCCCCCACCCTAATGGGCAGCCCAGGAATCCCCTGACGTGCACTCCAAGCCCATTTGGTTGGTTTCCTTCCAAAATTAACTTCTCCAGTTGATTCCGTTCCGTTTTGACTCCGTCTAATATTCCTTTTCCTCGAAACACTGAAATAGGCATAAAACAGCAAATCTGGGCTGGGCCTCCGGTTAATAGGTTAGTCCCAAAAATAATATAAAAGTGGATAATAAAGCCCAATATTGCCTAAAACAGTAGATAAAGTAGCATGGAGCAATCAAAAATTATAGATACGTTGGAGACGTATCAGCCACTCTCAGAATTAATTAACTACTGAATCTTAGTTCAAAACTGCAACACTAGTTAGGAATGGTACTATCCTGCTTTATAGTTCTTTCTACATGTTTAACCAAGGTATTGTTAAGATAATGTCTCTTTAAAAATGAATCAATTGCATTGTTTTAGGAATGGTACTTTTCTGCTTTGTCGTTCTTTATACATGTTGAAACAAGGCATTGTTAAGATAATGTCTCAGTCAATATGAATGAATCGCATTGATGGATAATTGCTACTCTCCTGCTTTGTTTCCCATTAAGACAAGTCATCAACCGTTATTTCTCAGTAATTGTTTCCCTTATACCTATTGTTACTTACAGGGATATCAAAATTAAAGCTCGGTTTTATTCCGACTTCGATATTAGTTGAACTACACAAAAGGAGCCAATGTGTCCAAGGCAAACTGCTGCGTTACTGGGTCCAGTTGGTCGTTCCACTTTGTAGAAAGAAGCAGTCACTGGTTGCGGTACATTACAGAAGGAATGACCGAGAACCTTTACAGAGTATTAATAGACACCGGTGACATGACTAGTCTGCAGAGACCATTGGCAATATAACAACACATGGAGTGCCCTGGGCAAAAAGTGCCCAAACAAGTACAAGAAGCTATGACAGGACACGATCATAGGCATTACATATTTTGAATGGGAAAAGCTTGTCAAAGTTTAATCATTGATGTTAGCAAGAAGACGTTAGTTTAATACATTGGAATTGGAAAACCTTGTCAAAATTTGCTCATTGATGTTAGCCAGAAGACATGCATTTGATATTTTTGAGTGGGACGCCCTTGCTGTGAGCAGCGTCGAGTGTTTTTTCCTATTCCTGTGTTCAGTTTAGAAGTAAATAGTTACTCTGCTGAGATATTCCTGTGTTAAGAGTTTGTTCTAAATATTGTCTATGTAATGCCAGGCCTTGTGTTTGATTGCAAAGTTGAGCTTGGGATGTTGTGGCATGCGGCATCACGAGCTGTTCACCATGCCTCCTGAGATAATGCTTCGTATTGTTTTGCATGTCGATCTAATGCCAGTGATTTGCTTGTTAAGAAGATCATCCTCTTCTGTTGTTTTCGTGTGTAAGAAGTTCATCGTCTGATGTTTCATTCATAGCCTATGCGACATGTCGGGTAGGTTAGACATGAAACCATATGATCTTACGACCAACTCATGATATTAGACCATGATTGGATCATCGTTTTCCAACCAAAACCGCTTGTAAAACTGACGCTTGTAAATTAAAGCAGATGGTCTCGAGCGAAGGCGCTTGGTTGGT
This sequence comes from Triticum aestivum, assembly GCF_018294505.1. Taxonomy (NCBI): domain Eukaryota; kingdom Viridiplantae; phylum Streptophyta; class Magnoliopsida; order Poales; family Poaceae; genus Triticum; species Triticum aestivum. The sequence continues at coordinate 395,074,743 of NC_057810.1, forward strand.
CGATTTCGACTAGTAAAATATCGGAAGTCTTCACACACGATAAAAACGCTGAACGACACTCGAACGATTGCTAATCCAACCGTTAGCTGCTATTTTAGCCTTGCCCATGGATGGCATGATACGCACGTCGTGCATGTATCGTCTGGTAAGTCGTCCATATAGCAGTGCTCGTAAAATATACACTGGTCTATCAAATTACATGCGTAACCCGCCGGTTTTACTTACAGACCTTGGGCCTTACGATGACGAGTAAATTACACTTATATGTTAATACAGGTTTGAAATAAACCAGAGCTCCCAAGCGCGGCCTTACCGTTTCATGCCGTCTCAGTTTCTCAAAGGTGCTCATAGGTGTCCGATGATCCTGGCTTCCTGAATGAGCAGCGGACGCTGTATCAGACCTCCATAGGGCCCGCGAGGCCCTCTCCGTTGTCCTTCGAGTTGTTGCGCTCGCCGTGGCACCGAGAATTGTTAACATAGTCAATGAACATGAGGATTCAGGAGATGACTTTATTTTGACTGGATGACACTAGGGACCCACTAGGGCCATAGCCGTACGTACGCAAGTGCCTATGTACAACTATTTTTTTTGCTTTCTCCTGGTTTCCTGACATCACGGTCCCACACCATTGTCAACCTATGTAGTCAATATAAACGAGAGAATTGCACAAGGTGCGGCCGACAGCTGGGACCTAGCAGCTCAAGCATTATTTGTGTTTTTGAGGCGTGAGCACTGCAAAGTTTTTCTTGGCGATGATTTCGTTGTTGTTCAGAGGAGAGCAGGGTATTAGCTGGGCGGGCTGTGGCCCGTCTAGCTCAGGCCAGATATCCAGCCAAGATACTACTTTTTTCAAGATGAAAATGGCTAGCCCAGCTATACGTCTTTTTGAGGAATACCCAGGCAAGGTCAACTTGTTATTCTCCGCCCCACTGGGTTGCAAATCTTTCCTAGGAGGGATGCATTAGGCTTAACAGGAAAATCGGCTTTAAGACTAATAAATGGGATATAATTATAAAAACTGGGCAGTAACTATAAAAAAAATGCACCAAACACGAAATTAGTTTATAAAATATTATTTATGGATTTTGAAAATCTTAAACTTTCATTGTTACGCGCGCAATGTTTCGTTGGATTTTTACGTAATACAAATTTATATTTAATCTGACTAGAAATTTCAGGATAAAAATATTTCGGATCCCATCAAAATGTGGGAAATTTTATTGAATTCTGTCTTCAAGGGTTGGCTGAAATTATTAATCATTGTCCTAGCTAGAAAATGGGCTGTACTTTTAACAAACTGTAAATGGGCTGTTGTAAATTCCATTAGAATTCAAAAATGGGCTGTACATTCTTACAAAACGCAAATGGGCTATAAGTTCTCTGCCACACACTTGTGGGCCTACTAAGTGACGCGTCCCCTAAAAAAAATAAGTTGACGCGTATGCAAGGCTTTGTCAACTTATTATAGTCAACACACGGTTCTAGCAGCAGTGGCTGTTGGATGTCTATCCAACGGATGTCGTGCTTCTTCTTCAATCTCGGATATTCTTAGCTTCGGCTGCCCAAAGAATGATTCCTCCCCCTAACATCTGGGGCGCACCGCTTCGGAGGCTGACCTGTGGGCCTACTAAGTTGGAGCATACCAAGGGCTTTGTCAACTTAGGCAATATAAACGATTCTAGCTTCAGTGACTGTACGATGTCCATCCAACGGCCATAGTGCTTCTTCAACCTCTGGTCTTCTTGGTCCAGCCGCCCAATGCAACGCCGGTCGTGCCGCCTGCTCCTGCCTCCCATGGTCGGCTGTGCTGCAGCGGAGGCCTCACCGCCCCCATACTACTCCCACCGCTTTCCAGGCCATCCCTCCACTCACCCACACCCCCTGTTATTCTGCGGTGATGGCAGCGTCACACCGCAGCCGAACCAGTGAACCCTCGTACTCCTCTCCGCGCGGGCTTCCACCGCTGCGTCTTCCCCGGCTCCGTGTCGTCCCCTTCCTAGGCGTCCCTGTCGTCCACTGCCCTGGTGCTCTCGGCGCGGCATGGTCAACGTGGTCAATGACCAACTTCCCTCGGAAGAGTACTGTACATGGAGAGGCTGACAGCTGGGTCCATGGCGGCCGCAAGGAAGTGCCTCCTTATTACGCGCAAAATAATTATTCCTCCACCTGACAGAAGGGACCCACCGGACGGGCCACCTTATTTGGTGAAAAAAATGTTTCCCCCCTGACTGCTGGGACCCACCGAATGGGCCGGCGTACTTCGTGAAAAAACGTTCCCCTCGCTGTTAGCTCGGACCCACCGGAAGTGCCTCTTTATTATGCACAAAAAAATGAATACCCCCCTGCTAGCTGGGACTCACCTTGGTGGGAGGCTGACTTGTGGGCCTACTAAGTTGACGGGGACGGAGGGCTTTGTCAACTTAGTCAATATGAATGATTCTAGCTCCAGTGACCGTACGATGTCCATCCAACGGCCGTAGTGCTTCTTCAACCTCTGGTCTTCTTGCTCCAGCCACCCAAAGCAGCGCCGGTCGTGCCGCCTGCTCCTACCTCCCGTGGCCGGCTGTGCTGCCGCGGAGGCCTCACCGCCCCCTACTATTCCCACTGCTGGCCAGGCCCTGCGGTGACGGCAGCCTCACACCGGAGCCGAACGAGTGAATACTCATACTCCTCTCCGTGTGGGCATCCACTGACGCGTCTTCACTGGCTCCGCGTCGTCCCCTTCCTAGGCCTCGCCATCGTCCACCGCCCTGGTGCTCTCGGTGCGGCGTGGTCAACGTGGTCAAGGAACGACTTCCATCAGACGTGGACTGTACATCGAGAGGCTGACAGCTGGGTCCATGGCCGCAGCAAGGAAGTGCCTCCCTATTACGCGGAAAATAATGATTCCTCCACCTGACAACAGGGACCCACCGGATGGACCACCGTATTTCGCAAAAAAAACGTTTCCCTCCTGACTACTGGGATCCACCAGCTACACCTTCGCACACAAGGAAGTGCGTCCGGGCAAAAAAAAACGTGCCCCACTGACTGTTGGGACCCACCAGCTACATCTTCGCATGCAAGGAAGTGCGTCCGGGCAAAAAAAAAAAACAATTCACCCCCCTGACTGCTGGGACCCACCAGCTACATCTTCGCAGGCAAGGAAGTGCCTGACAGTCGGGACCCACCTGGTCGAAGCGTACGTAGCGTTGTCATTCTGGTCTCGAAAGTGTACGTACATACTGGTTGATATAGAGCCGCACACGTGTAATAGTAGAGGTGTGCATGTGTCGTAGTAGAGGTGCGCATGTAGCATGTACACGTGCATACAGCGGCGAGGGTGCAAGAAAGAAAATACGGCCACGTACGTACATACGGGCAGGGTCTCGAACGCCTACTCGCACATACGTACATGGCTGGGTCGGAAGGGAGAAACAATGTCGTCGTCGTGTTCATGGGGAGGCAACGGAATGCGTCGTGTTCATGGGGAGGCAACGGAATGCGTCGTGTTCATTGGGAGGCAACGGAACGCGTGGGAGCCAACCGGCTGGGTCGGAATGGAATACGTGGTCGTGTTCATCGGGAGGGCTTGGATGGAACAGGCGATGGAAACAAGGCCTGGCGTACCGCACAACGGAGGAAACGGACCTCCCACATTCAAAATGGGGTCCTGTTGATCGGGAGGAGTGTGGCGTACCGCAAAACAGAGGAAACGGACCTCCTACGGTCGAAACGGGGGTCCTGTTGATCGGGAGGGGTGTGGCTTACCGCAAAACGGACGAAACAAACCTCCTACGGTCGAAACGGGGGTCCTGTTGATCGGGGTGGGTGTGGTGTACCGCAAAACGGGCGAAACGGACTTGTGTTGGAGCGCTAGGGTCGAAACAGGGGTCCTGTTCATCGGGAGGGGTGTGGTGTACCGCAAAACGAGACTCCACGGGATACTGTTCACCTCCACCATCGACCTCCTCCAGCCTCCACGGGCTACCGTCGACCTCCTCCAGCCTCCACGGGCTCCGGATCATCCAGCCTCCACCGTGCGCTACTCCACCGGCTCCTGTTCAACCACCCCTCCACGGGCACCCCTCCACCGTCTACTGTTCATCCAACCCTCCACACCACGGGGTCCTGTTCAACCACCCCTCCATAGCCACCGTCCTGTTCATCTAGAGGCAACGCCACTGCTAACTGTTCATCCACCCCCCTGCAACGCTCACTGTTCATCCTGTCGATCGGCTTCAGTTAGCAGCAGTAGCGAAGGAATCACTCCATCGGGTTCAGTTAACAGCCATCGATCGATTGCTCGGGTTTAGTAACGCGTAGCCTGCAGTGCAATCGCTCGGGTTCAGTTAGAACCCAACGCCTCACTCGGGTTCAGTTAGAGCCAACGCCTCGCACACACGCGCGTACGTGTACGAGAGAAACGCCCATCGCTCGGCCCCCGACCTTCCACCATAACCGGCAACTCCCCGAAATTTTCCTCCCACTCGCTTCTACCACGGTTTTTTCCGTCATGGACGGCCCAAAGAATGTCATGCAGCTGCGTCTCTGGCCCGCCCAGGACGAAAAGCCCATTTTCTGTCATGATTTTTGGTCATAGAAGTAGGAGCCCACCATATCTATGATGATACCGGGTTTTGTCACAATTATCGTCATAGAAGTGTCATATGTATGATAGAAAAAAAAATTGTTCGGCCCAAAATGTCACGGATGTGTCTTTTTTTGTAGTGGTTCCTTCTACGTCTCGAGCTTGCGTTGGTTTTCCCTGAAGAGGAGAGGATGATGCAGCACAGTAGCGTAAGTATTTCCCTCAGTTTTTGAGAACCAAGGTATCAATCCAGTAGGAGGTCACGCGCAAGTCCCTCGTACCTGCACAACATGATAGCAACTCGCAACCAATGCTTAGGGGTTGTCAATCCCTTCACGGTTACTTACGAGAGTGAGATCTGATAGAGATAATATTTTTGGTATTTTTGATAGATAGATGCAAAGTAAAAAGTAAAGGCAAAGTAAAACAAAGCAAGTAAATAAAGTGATATAGATTGATATGATGAGAATAGACCCGGGGGCCATAGGTTTCACTAGTAGCTTCTCTCAAGAGCATAAGTATTCTATGGTGGGTGAACAAATTACTGTTGAGCAATTGACAGAATTGAGCATAGTTATGAGTATATCTAGGCAATGATCATGTATATAGGCATCACGTCCGTGACAAGTAGATCGAAACGATTCTGCATCTACTACTATTACTCCACTCATCAACCGCTATCCAACATGCATCTAGAGTATTAAGTTAAAAACAGAGTAACGCCTTAAGCAAGATGACATGATGTAGAGGGATAAATTCATGCAATATGATAAAAACCCCATCTTGTTATCCTCGATGGCAACAATACAATACGTGCCTTGGAACTCTTGCTGTCACTAAGTAAGGACACCGCAAGATTGAACCCAAAGCTAAGCACTTCTCCCATTGCAAGAACTACCAATCTAGTTGGCCAAACCAAACGGATAATTCGAAGAGACTTGCAAAGATAACTCAATCATACATAAAAGAATTCAGAGAAGAATCAAATATTTTCCATAGATAATACTGGATCATAAACCCACAATTCATCGGTCTCAACAAACACACCGCAAAAAGAAGATTACATCGAATAGATCTCCAGGAGAGAGGGGGAGAACATTGTATTGAGATCCAAAAAGAGAGAAGAAGCTATCTAGCTACTAGCTATGGACCTGAAGGTCTGAAGTAAACTACTCACACTTCATCGGAGGGGCTATGGTGATGATGTAGAAGCCCTCCGTGGTGGATGCCCTCTCCGGCGGAGCTCCGAAATAGGCCCCAAGATGGGATCTCGTGGATACAGAAGGTTGCGGCCGTGGAATTAGGTTTTTGGCTCCGTATCTCGTCAATTGGGGATACATAGGTATATATAGGAGGAAGGAGTACGTCGGTGGAGCTCCGAGGGGCCCACGAGGTAGGGGGCGCGCCTAGGAGGGCACGCCCTCCACCCTCGTGACCTCTTCAGAATCTTCTTGGAGTAGGGACCAAGTCTCCTGGATCACATTCGGTGAGAAAATCACATTCCCGAAGGTTTCATTCCGTTTGGACTCCGTTTGATATTCTGTTTCTTTGAAATGCTGAAATAGGCAAAAAACAACAATTCTGGGCTGGGCCTCCGGTTAATAGGTTAGTCCCGAAAATAATATAAAAGTGGAAAATAAAGCCCAATATAGTCCAAAACAGTAGATAAAGTAGCATGGAGCAATCAAAAATTATAGATACGTTGGAGACGTATCAAGCATCCCCAAGCTTAATTCCTGCTCGTCCTCGAGTAGGTAAATGATAAAAAAGGATTTTTGATGCGAAGTGATACTTTGGCATAATTTCAATGTAAATCTTCTTAATCATGGTATGAATATTCAGATCCGAAAGATTCAAGACAAAAGTTCATATTGACACAAAAATAATAATACTTCAAGCATACTAATCAAAGCAATCATGTCTTCTCAAAATAACATGGCAAAAGAAAGTTCATCCCTAAAAAATCATATAGTTAGGCTATGCTTCATTTTCGTCACACAAAGATGTTCCAAACTTCTATACCCCTGATGACAAGCCAAGCAATTGTTTCATACTTAAATAATGTCAAACTTTTTCAACCTTCACGCAATACATGAGCCTGAGCCATGGATATAGCACTATGGGTGGAATAGAATATGATGATGGGCGTTGTGTGGAGAAGACAAAAAAGGAGAAAGTCTCACGTTGATGAGGCTAATCAACGGGCTATGGAGATGCCCATCAATTGATGTCAACATGAGGAGTAGGGATTGCCATGCAACGGATGCACTAGAGCTATGAATGCTCAACAAAAGAAAACTAGTGGGTGTGCATCCAACTTGCTTGCTCATGAAGACCTAGGGCATTTGAGGAAGCCCATCGTAGGAATATACAAGCCAAGTTCTATATTGAAAAGTTCCCACTAGTATGAAAAAGACAACTTATGAGACTCACTACATGAAGAACAAGGTGCTACTTTGAAGCACAAGTGTGGAAAAGAGATAGTAGCATTGCCCCCCCCTTTTTTAAAATATTTTTTTTGGGCCTTTCAGTTTTTTGGGACTTTCCTTTTTTTGGGCCTTTCCCTTTTTTGGGCCTTTCTTTTTTTTATTTGGGCAATGCTATAATAATGATGATCCTCACACTTTCATTACAACATAAGGATTACAACTCGAAACTAGAACAAGATATGACTCTATATGAATGCCTCCGGCGGTGTACCGGGATGGTGCAATGAATCAAGAGTGACATGTATGAAAAATAATGAATGGTGGCTTTGCCACAAATACGATGTCAACTACAAGATCATGCAATGGCAATATGACAAAAAGTAATGCATGTCATCAGGATGATGGTGGAAGTTGCATGGCAATATATCTCGGAATGGCTATGGAAATGCCATGATAGGTAGGTATGGTGGCTGTTTTGAGGAAGATATAAGGAGGTTTATGTGTGATAGAGCGTATCGTATCACGGGGTTTGGATGCACCGGCGAAGTTTGCACCAACTCTCAAAGTGAGAAAGGGCAATGCACGGTACCGAAGAGGCTAGCAAAGGCGGAAAGGTGAGAGTGCGTATAATCCATGGACTCAACATTAGTCAAAAGAACTCATATACTTATTGCAAAAATTTAGAAGTCATCAAAAATCAAGTACTATGCGCATGCTCCTAGGGGGATAGATTGGTAGGAAAAGACCATCGCTCATCCCCGACCACCAGTCATAAGGATGCACAAGCCAGGTACACTTCATGTTTAAAATTTGTTACACAACTTTAACCATACGTGCATGCTATGGGATTTGCTAACTTAGACAGAAGCATTTCTCAAATTCATAATCACCCAACTAGCATGACTATGATATTATCACCTCCATATCTCAAAACAATTATCAAGCATCAAACTTATCTTAGTATTCAACGCACTCAAAAGAAAGTTTCACATATCTTGAATACCAAGTATATTAACATTAAGCAAATTAACATGCTATTAAATACTCTCAAAATGATCTAAGTGAAGCATGAGAGATCAAGTTTCTTTAAAACAAATCCACCACCGTGCTCTAAAAGATCTAAGTGAAGCACTAGAGCAAAAAAAAATTATGACGCTCTAAAGATATAAGTGAAGTACATAGAGTATTCTAACAAATTCCAAATCATGTATGGCTCTCTAAAAAGGTGTGTACAGCAAGGATGATTTTGGTAAACTAACAAGCAAAAAAACAAATAATACAAGATGCTCCAAGCAAAACACATATCATGTTGGTGAATAAAAATATAGCTCCAAGTAAATTACCGATGGAAGTGGACGAAAGAGGGGATGCCTTCCGGGGCATCCCCAAGCTTTGACTTTTTGGTGTCCTTGGATTATCTTGGGGTCCCACGGGAATCCCCAAGCTTAGGCTCTTGCCACTCCTTGTTCCATAATCCATCAAAAGAATTCACCCAAAACTTGAAAACTTCACAACACAAAACTCAACAGAAATCTCGTGAGCTCCGTTAGAGAAAGAAAACAAAAGACTACTTCAAGGTACTGTAATGAACTCATTCTTTATTTATATTGGTGTTAAACCTACTGTATTACAACTTCTATATGGTTTATAAACTAATTTACTAGCCATAGATTCATCAAAATAAGCAAACAACACACGAAAAACAGAATCTATCAAAAACAGAACAGTCTGTAGTAATCTGTAACTAACGCAAACTTATGGAACTCTAAAACTTCTACAAAAATAGGAAGTCCTGGAAAATTTGTTTATTGATCAGCAGCAAAAAGAATCAACGCAAAAGCACGTTCCTTTAATTTATCATAACTAAATTCGTGCACGCAAAGTTTCTGTTTTTCAGCAGAATCAAATCAACTATCATCGTAGGTTACCCTATAGGTCTTACTTGGCACAAACACTAATTAAAACATAAAACCACATCCAAATAGAAGGTAGATGGATTATTTATTCCTAAACAGAAGCAAAAACAAAAAACACAAAATAAAATTGGGTTGCCTCCCAACAAGCGCTATCGTTTAACGCCCCTAGCTAGGCCTTGAGATTATGATGATACTCACATGAAAGATAGGAATTGAAGCACAAAGAGAGCATCATAAAACATGTGACAAACACACTTAAGTCTAGCATACTTCCTATGCATAGGCATCTTGTAAGCAAACAAATTATCAAGGCAAGCAAAAATTGGCATATGCAAGGAAGAACAAAGAGATGATAACAATCTCAACATGAAGAGAGGTAATTTAGTAACATGAAAACTTCTACAACCATATATTCCTCTCTCATAATAATTACATGTAGGATCATAAGAAAATTCAACAATATAGCTATCACAAAACATATTCTTAACACGATCCACATGTATGCAAAGTTGACACTCTTCCAAAATAGTGGGATTAATATTAACTAAAGTCATGACCTCTCCAAACCCACTTTTATCAAAAACTTCATAAGATTGAACATTATCCAAATATGTGGGATCTAAAGTTGACACTCTTCCAAACCCACCTTCAATATTATTGCAAACACTATTATCAATCTCATATTCATCATGGGGATTAAATAAATTTTCAAGATCATAAGAAGAATCACCCCAATCATGATCATTGCAACAAGTAGAGGACATAGCAAAACTAGCATCCCCAAGCTTAGGGTTTTGCATCTTATTAGCACAACTGAAAACAAAAGATTTTACAATAAAATCATTCCAATCATGCTTTTTATTCAAAGATCTATTGTGAGTCACTTCACAGATTTCAGGCAAAACCTTATAAAGATAATCTAGTGCATCCAAATTACTAGGAATTGGTTCATCATAATTGGATCCCTTAAAAAGATTGGCAAGCGGATCAAGATCCATGGACTTTTAGCGAGCGAATATGCAAGCAAAAAGAAGGTACAAGCAAACATAAGATCGAACGAAAGAAGGGCGAATAAAACGGCAAGGGTGAAGTGGGGGAGAGGAAAACGAGAGGCAAATGGCAAATAATGTAATGCGGGAGATAGGGATTGTGATGGGTACTTGGTATGTTGACTTTTGCGTAAGCCTACCCGGCAACGGCGCCAGAAATCCTTCTTGCTACGTCTTGAGCTTGCGTTGGTTTTCCCCGAAGAGGAGAGGATGATGCAGCACAGTAGCATAAGTATTTCCCTCAGTTTTTGAGAACCAAGGTATCAATCCAGTAGGAGGTCACGCGCAAGTCCCTCGTACCTGCATAACACGATAGCAACTCGCAACCAATGCTTTGGGGTTGTCAATCCCTTCATGGTTACTTACGAGAGTGATATCTGATAGAGATAATATTTTTGGTATTTTTGATAGATAGATGCAAAGTAAAAAGTAAAGGCAAAGTAAAAACAAAGCAAGTAAATAAAGTGATATAGATTGATATGATGAGAATAGACCCGGGGGCCATAGGTTTCACTAGTGGCTTCTCTCAAGAGCATAAGTATTCTACGGTGGGTGAACAAATTACTATTGAGCAATCGACAGAATTGAGCATAGTTATGAGTATATCTAGGCAATGATCATGTATATAGGCATCACGTCCGTGACAAGTAGATCAAAATGATTCTGCATCTACTACTATTACTCCACTCATCGACCGCTATCCAGCATGCATCTAGAGTATTAAGTTAAAAACAGAGTAACGCCTTAAGCAAGATGACATGATGTAGAGGGATAAATTCATGCAATATGATAAAAAACCCCATCTTGTTATCCTCGATGGCAACAATACAATACGTGCCTTGCAACTCTTTCTGTCACTGAGTAAGGACACCGCAAGATTGAACCCAAAGCTAAGCACTTCTCCCATTGCAAGAACTACCAATCTAGTTGGCCAAACCAAACGGATAATTCGAAGAGACTTGCAAAGATAACTCAATCATACATAAAAGAATTCAGAGAAGAATCAAATATTTTCCATAGATAATACTGGATCATAAACCTACAATTCATCGGTCTCAACAAACACACCGCAAAAAGAAGATTACATCGACTAGATCTCCACGAGAGAGGGGGAGAACATTGTATTGAGATACAAAAAGAGAGAAGAAGCCATCTAGCTACTAGCTATGGACCCGAAGGTCTGAAGTAAACTACTCACACTTCATCGGAGGGGCTATGGTGATGATGTAGAAGCCCTCCGTGGTGGATGCCCTCGCCGGCGGAGCTCCGGAACAGGCCCCAAGATGGGATCTCGTGGATACAGAAGGTTGCGGCGGTGGAATTAGGTTTTTGGCTCCGTATCTCGTCTATTGGGGATACATAGGTATATATAGGAGGAAGGAGTACGTCGATGGAGCTCCGAGGGGCCCACGAGGTAGGGGGGCGCACCCAGGGGGCGCCCTCCACCCTCTGACCTCTTCGGAAGCTTCTTGGAGTAGGGTCCAAGTCTCCTGGATCACATTCGGTGAGAAAATCACGTTCCCGAAGGTTTCATTCCGTTTGGACTCCGTTTGATATTCCGTTTCTTTGAAATACTAAAATAGGTAAAAAACAACAATTTTGGGCTGGGCCTCCAGTTAATAGGTTAGTCCCAAAAATAATATAAAAGTGGAAAATAAAGCCCAATATAGTCCAAACCAGTAGATAAAGTAGCATGGAGCAATAAAAAATTATAGATACGTTGGAGACGTATTAGCTCCTCCTTGCTTTGACACGCGGTTAGGCCGACGAGGCGTGCAGTGCCACACTGGCTAACTAGCTGCTGTGTTGGCGCGATGGTAGAACCTCCACGAAGGTTTGCATGCCGCCACGCAGGCGCCTGCTTAGTTGGCACGCTGGTCGTCGCACTGGAGTGGTGGTGAGGTGGTGAATCATTGCTGGGCGCGGGCCTAGCCGTGGCCCAGCAATCGTCTCTGGCTTGCCTGGGGCCTCGTAGTCGTCCCCGGCAAGGGTCTTGCCCGGGGTCTTCGTCTTCTGGTCCCATGTGGACCCGCAGGCCATCAATCTTCGTGAAGATCTGCATGCTACCACGCATGCGTTCCCAAATCTTGGCTTTAACGTTGTCGATGGTGTCAGAATTCTCAGCCTCAAGGGTGATGGCCTTGCTGATGCTGTGTAGGTTGCCCCGGCAAGGAGCGTGCCGGGGCCACGCAAGCCGCCCCGACAAGGATGTTGCCAGGGGAGGTCCAACTTGTCTTCTGCTCCTTGTTCTCTGTATTGAGTGCTGTCTAGGCAATCTTGTGTTCTTTCTTTTGCTGTCCTGCCGGGCCCGGACACAGGCGTGGCTACGACTGCCCGTGCACAAGTAAGGGGTACAGAAAGAACCCATACTTTTGTACACTGACAGGATGTATTTACATGTTCAAAAACATGTACAAAATGTTGTTTTTGGTGTTTTAAAAAAATTCTCTCATTCAATTACAAAAATTTGAAACAAAAATGCTCTACATGAAAGAAGTTCTTCATATTCAACAAATTTCCAAGGGTACATATGTTGGGAATCGTTGCATGGAAAACAAAAAAATTCTACGCACACGCAATGATCTATCCATGGAGATGCATAGCAATGGGGGGGGGGGGGTGTACCTACCCTCGTAGACCGTAAGTGGAAGCGTTTCACAACGTGGTTGAGGTAGTCAAACTTCGCGCTTCAAACGATCAAGTACCGAACGCACGACACCTCCGTGTTCTGCACACGTTCAGCTCGGTGACGTCCCTCACCTTCTTAATCCAGCAAGATGTCAAGGTAGTAGATGAGTTCCGTTAGCACGACAACATGGTGAAGGTGATGGTGAAGTGATCTCATTAGGGCTTCGCCTAAGCACTACGAAAATATGACTGGAGGGTGTAAACGGTGGATGGGGGCGCCGACACGGCTAGGCAATTGTCTGGGGTGCGCTAGGTGCCCCCTCCTTGCTTATATAGGTGGGAGGGAGAGGGGAGAGGCCAAGGCGTGCCCCGCTACTGCCCTTGGCCGCGCCCCCTGCTATATTTGTCAGAGGGGGAAAGAAAGAGGGGGTAAGGGAAGGAAGGGGGGATCCTATTCCACTCTTTCCTTTCCCTTCCCCTCTTTCCTTCTCCTAGGCCAGCCCATATGGGGGGTGCACCAGCCCCTTGTGGCTGGTGTGTTTCCCCTCTTGGCCCATAAGGCCCATATCTTTTGCCGGGGGTATCCGGAACCCTTCCGGTGACCCGATAAGTACCCGGTACCCCCCGAAACACTTACGGTGTCCGAATGCCATCGTTCTATATATTTATCTTTACCTCTCGACCATTTTGAGACTCCTCGTCATGTCCGTGATCTCATCCGGGACTCCAAGCAACATTTGGTCACCAAATCACATAACTCATACAATATTATATTGTCATGGAACGTTAAGCGTGCAGACCCTACGGGTTCAAGAACTATGTAGACATGAGCGAGACACCTCTCTGGTCAATAACCAATAGTGGAACCTGGATTCCCATATTGGCTCCTACATATGCTACGAAGATCTTTATCGGTCGAACCATTATGACAACATGCGTAATTCCCTTTGTCCATCGGTATGTTACTTGCCCGAGATTCAATCATCGGTATCTTCATACCTAGTTCAATCTCATTACCAGCAAGTATCTTTACTTGTTTCGTACCTTAGTCATTTTCTTGCAAGCTTATGATGCGTATTATCAAGAGGGCCCAGAGATACCTCTCCGATACTCAAAGTGACAAATCCTAATCTTGATCTAAGCCAACTCAACAAACACATTCGGAGATACCTCTAGAGCATCTTTATAATCACCTAGTTATGTTGTGAGATTTGATAGCACATAAGTCATTCCTCCGGTATCCGGGAGTTGCATAATCTCATAGTCGAAGGAATATGTATTTGACATGAAGAAAGCAATAGCAATTAAATTGAATGATCATTATGCTAAGCTAAGGGATGGGTCTTGTGCATCACATCCCTCCTAATGATGTGATCTCGTTACCAAATGACAACTCATGTCCATGGTTAGGAAACCCTAACCATCTTTGATCAACGAACTAGTCTAGTAGAGGCTTACTAGGGACAAATTATTTGTTTATGTATTCACACATGTATTTAAGTTTCCGATCAATACAATTCTAGCATGAATAATAAACCTTTATCATGAATAAGGAAATATAAAATAACAACTTTATTATTGCCTCTAGGGCATATTTCCTTTAGTCTCACACTTGTACTAGAGTCAATAATCTAGTTCACATCATCATGTGATTAACACCCATAGTTCACATCGCCATGTGACCAATACCCAAAGAGTTGATTAGAGTCAATAATTTAGTTCAAATAACTATGTGATTAACACCCAAAGAGTATTGAGGTGTGATCATGTTTTGCTTGTGAGAGAGGTTTAGTCAATGAGTCTGCCACATTCAGATCCGTATGTATTTTGCAAATTTCTATGTCTAAAATGATCTGGATGGAGCTAATCTAGATAATTGCTCCCACTTTCAATACGTATCCAAATTGAGACTGAGAGTCATCTGGATCAGTGTAAAAGCTTGCATTGACATAACTTTTTATGACGAACTCTTTATCACCTCCATAACCGAGAAATATCTCCTTAGTCCTCTAAGGATAGTTTTGACCGCTGTCTAGTGATCTACTCCTGGATCACTATTGTACCCCCTTGCCAAACTAATGGTAAGGTACACAACAAGTTTGGTACACAACATGGCATACTTTATAGAACCTATGGCTGAGGCATAGGGAATGACTTTCATTCTCTCTCTATCTTCTGCCGTGGTCGGGCTTTCAGTCTTACTCAACTTCACACCTTGCAACACAGGCAAGAACCCTTTCTTTAATTGATCCAATTTGAACGTCTTCAAAACTTTAATAAGGTATGTGCTTTGTGAAAGTCCTATCAAGCGTCTTGATCTATCCCTATAGATCTTAATGCCCAATATATAAGCAGCTTCACCGAAGTCTTTCATTGAAAAAATCTTATTTAAGTACCCTTTTATGCTATCCAGAAATTCTATATCATTTCCAATCAAGATTATGTCATCCACATATAATATCAGAAATGCTACAGAGCTCCCACTCACTTTCTTGTAAATACAGGCTTCACCGTAAGTCTATATGAAACCATATGCTTTGATCACCTAATCAAAGCGTATATTCCAACTCCGAGATGCTTGCACCAGTCCATAGATGGATCGCTGGAGCTTGCACACTTTGTTAGCACCTTTAGGATCGACAAAACCTTCTGGTTGCATCATATACAACTCTTCTTTAAGAAATCCATTGAGGAATGCAGTTTTGATGTCCATCTACCAAATTTCATAATCATAAAATGCAACAATTGCTAACATGATTCAGACGGACTTAAGCATCGCTACGGGTGAGAAGGTCTCATCATAGTCAACCCCTTGAACTTGTCGAAAACCTTTTGCGACAAGTCGAGCTTTGTAGATAGTAACATTACCATCAGCATTAGTCTTCTTCTTGAAGATCCATTTATTCTCTAGGGAATGCCGATCATCGGGCAAGTCGACCAAAGTCCATACTTTGTTCTCATACATGGATCCTATCTCATATTTCATGGCCTCAAGCCATTTGTCGGAATTTGGGCTCAACATAGCTTCTTCATAATTCGTAGGTTTGCCATGGTCTAGTAACATGACTTCTAGGACAGGATTACCGTACCACTCAGGTGCAGAACGTGCTCTGTTTGACCTATGAGGTCCAGTAGTAACTTGATCTGAAGTTTTCATGATCATCATCATTAACTTCATCTCTAGTTGGTGTAAGCATCACGGGAATGGATTTCTCCGATGTGCTACTTTCCAAAGTGAGAGAAGGTACAATTACCTCATCAAGTTCTACTTTCCTCCCACTCACTTCTTTCGAGAGAAACTCCTCTAGAAAGGTTCCATTTTTGGCAACGAAGATATAGCCCTCAGATCTGTGGTAGAAGGTGTACCATATTGTTTCCTTAGGGTATCCTATGAAGACGCACTTCTCCGATTTGGGTTTGAGCTTATCAGGCTGAAGCCTTTTGACATAAGTGTCGTAACCCCAAATTTTAAGAAACGACAGCTTAGGTTTCTTGCCAAACCATAGTTCATACGGTGTCGTTTCAGCGGATTTAGGCAGTGCCCTATTTAATGTGAATGCAACTGTCTCTAATGCATAACCCCAAAACGATAGTGGTAAATCGGTAAAAGACATCATAGATCGCACCATATCTAATAAAGTACAGTTATGACGTTCAGACACACCATTACTCTGTGGTGGTCCAGGTGGCGTGAGTTGTGAAATCATTCCATATTGTTTTAAATGAAGGCCAAACTCATAACTCAAATATTTGCCTCCACGATTAGATCGTAGAAACTTTATTTTCCTGTTACGATGATTCTCCACTTCACTCTAGAATTCTTTGAACTTTTCAAATGTTTTATACTTGTGTTTCATTAAGTAGATATACCCATATATGCTTAAATCATTTGTGAAGGTCAGAAAATAACAATTCCCTTTGCGTGCCTCAACAGTCATCGGACCACATACATCGGTATGTATTATTTCCGATAAGTCATTGGCTCTCTCCATTGTTCTAGAGATCAGAATTTTAGTCATCTGGCCCATGAGGCATAGTTCGCAAGTATCAAATGATTCATAATCAAGTGATTCCAAAAGCCCATCAGCATGGAGTTTCTTCATGCGCTTTACACCAATATGACCTAAATGGAAGTGCCACAAATGTGTTTCACTATCATTATCAACTTTGCATCTTTTGGCATCAATATTATGAATATGTGTATCACCACAATCGAGATTCAACAGAAATAGACCACTCTTCAAGGGTGCATGGCCATAAAAGATGTTACTCATATAAATAGAACAACCATTATTCTCTAATTTAAATGAATAACCGTCTCGCACTAAACAAGATCCAGATATAATGTTCACACTCAACACTGGCACCAAATAACAATTATTCAGGTCTAAAACTAATCCCGAAGGTAGATGTAGAGGTAGCGTGCCGATGGAGATCACATCGACCTTGGAACCATTCCCGACGCACATCGTCACCTCGTCCTTAGCCAATCTTTGTTTAATCTGTAGCTCCTATTTCGAGTTACAAATATAAGCAACCAAACCAGTATCAAATACCCAGGCGCTACTACGAGCATTAGTAAGGTACACATCAATAACATGTATATCAAATATACCTTTGTTCACTTTGCCATCCTTCTTATTCGCCAAATACTTGGGGCAGTTTTGCTTCCAGTGACCAGTCCCTTTGCAGTAGAAGCACTCGATTTTAGGCTTGAGTCCAGCTTTGGGCTTCTTTCAGGGAGTGGCACCTTGCTTGCCATTCTCCTTGAAGTTCCCTTTCATTCCCTTGCCTTTTTTCTTGAAATTAGTGGTCTTGTTAACCATCCACACTTGATACTCCTTCTTGATTTCTACCTCCACGGCTTTAAGCATTGCGAAGAGCTCAGGAATTGTTTTGTTCATCCCTTGCATATTATAGTTCATCATGAAGCCTTTTTTTGACAGAAAGACTATAAGGGACCCCCCATAGTATAATTGGTGCAACAAACCCAAATTGCAAGTACCATGCCTTGAACCTTGGTGGGTGGGAAGGCATCAACCCCTTCCCACCACTAGGCTATGTTGTAGCTTGGTGGCAGTGATTGAAGAACTCTGTCAATGACACAATCAATAGGAAGATCAACTCCCACCTGAGTCAAGTGATTATAATACCCAGACATTTTGAGTATGTGTTCACTGACAGAATTGTTCTCCTCCATCTTGCAGCTATAGAACTTGTTGGAGACTTCATATCTCTCAACCCGGGCATTTGCTTGAAATATTAACTTCAACTCTTGGAACATCTCATATGCTCCATGACGTTCAAAACGTCTTTGAAGTCCCAGTTTTAAGATGTAAAGTATGGCACACTGAACTATCGAGTAGTCATCAGATCGATCTTGCTAGACGTTCAAAACATCAGCATCTGCTCCTGCAGCAGGCCTTTCACCTAGCGGTGCATCAAGGACATAATTCTTCTATGCAGCAATGAGGATAATCCTCAAGTTATGGACCCAGTCTGTGTAGTTGCTACCATCATCTTTCAACTTAGATTTCTCTAGGAACGCATTAAAATTCATGGGAATGGTAGCATGGGCCATTGATCTACAACATAGGTATGCAAATACTATCAGGACTAAGTTCATGATAAATTAAGTTCAAGTAATCAAATTACTTAAGAACTCCCACTTATATAGACATCCTTGAAGTCATCTAAGTGATACGTGATCCAAATCAACTAAGCCATGTCCGATCATCACATGAGATGGGGTAGTCATCAATGGTGAACATCTCTATGTTGATCATATTTACTATGTGATTCACGTTCGATCTTTAGATCTCTAGTGTTCCCAGGCCATGTCTATACATGCTAGGCTCGTCAAGTTTAACCCAAGTATTCCGCATGTGCAAAACTGTCTTACACCCGTTGTATGTGAATGTAGAGTCTATCACACCCGATCATCACGTGGTGTTCCAACACGACGAACTATAGCAACAGTGCATACTCAGGGAAAACACTTTTATCTTGAAATTTAGTGAAGGTATTATCTTATAATGCTATCGCCGTACTAAGCAAAATAGGATGCATAAAATATAAACATCACATGCAATCAAAATATGCGACATGATATGGCCATCACCATCTCGTGCTTTTGATCTCCATATCCAAAGCATCGTCTTAATCTCCATCGTCACCGGCTCGACACCTTGATCTCCATCGTAGTGTCATGGTCGTCTCGCCAACTTTTGCTTCTACAACTATCACTAACGCATAGTGATAAAGTAAAGCAATTACATGGCGTTTGCATTTCATACAATAAAGAGACAACCATAAGGCTCTGGCCGGTTGCCAGATATCTTACAAAACATGATCATCTCATACAATAACGTATATCTCATCATCTCTTGACCATATCACATCACAACATACCCTGCAAAAACAAGTTAGACATCCTTGCTACGTCTTGAGCTTGCGTTGGTTTTCCTTGAAGAGGAAAGGGTGATGCAACAATAGTAGCGTAAGTATTTCCCTCAGTTTTTGAGAACCAAGGTATCAATCCAGTAGGAGGCTCCTCAAAAGTCCCACACACAAACAAGAACTCGCAACCAACGCAATAAAGGGGTTGTCAATCCCTTCACGACCACTTATGAAAGTGAGATCTGATAGAGATAGTATGATAAGATAAATATATTTTTGGTATTTTATGATATAGATTGGAAATGTAAAGATGCAAAATAAAAGTAGATTGAAAGCTTACATGATAAAAGATAGACCCGGGGGCCATAGGTTTCACTAGTGGCTTCTCTCAAGATAGCATAAGTATTACGGTGGGTGAACAAATTAATGTCGAACAATTGATAGAAAAGCGAATAATTATGAGATTATCTAGGCATGATCATGTATATAGGCATCACGCCCGAGACAAGTAGACCGATTCCTGCCTGCATCTACTACTATTACTCCACACATCGACCGCTATCCAGCATGCATGTAGAGCATTAAGTTCATAATGAACGGAGTAACGCATTAAGAAAGATGACATGATGTAGAGGGATAAACTCATGCAATATGGTATAAACCCCATGTTTTTATCCTCGATGGCAACAATACAATACGTGCCTTGCTGCCCCTGCTGTCACCGGGAAAGGACACCGCAAGATTGAACCCAAAGCTAAGCACTCCTCCCATTGCAAGAAAGATCAATCTAGTAGGCCAAACCAAACTGATAATTCAAAGAGACTTGCAAAGATAACTTAATCACACATAAAAGAATTCAGAGGAGATTCAAATATTTCTCATAGATAAATTTGATCATAAACCCACAATTCATCGGATCTCGACAAACACACCGCAAAAAGAGTTACATCGAATAGATCTCCAAGAAGATCGAGGAGAACATGGTATTGAGATTCAAAGAGAGAGAAGAAGTCATCTAGCTAATAACTATGGACCCGAAGGTCTGTGGTAAACTACTCACAACTCATCGGAGAGGCTATGGTGTTGATGTAGAAGCCCTCCGTGGTTGATTCCCCCTCTCGCGGAGCGCCGGTGAAGGCTCCAAGATGGGATCTCACGGATACAGAAGGTTGCGGTGGTGGAAATAGTTTTCGTGGTCGCCTTTGATGTTCTCGAGGTACGTGGGTATATATAGGAGGAAGAAGTAGGTCGGTGGACACCCGAGGGGCCCACGTGATAGGAGGGTGCGCCCAGTAGGGGGGTGCCCTCCACCCTCGTGGCTTCCTCGATTGCTTCTTGACTTGCACTCCAAGTCCTCTGGATCACGTTTGTTCCAAAAATCACGCTCCCAAAGGTTTCATTCCGTTTGGACTCCGTTTGATATTCCTTTTCTTCGAAACACTGAAATAGGCAAAAATACAGCAATATGGGTTGGGCCTCCGGTTAGTAGGTTAGCCCCAAAAATGATATAAAAGTGTAAAGTAAAGCCCATAAACATCCAAAACGGGTAATGTAATAGCATGGAACAATAAAAAGTTATAGATACGTTGGAGATGTATCAGTCCTCTACTTTGTTGTTGCAAGTTTTATGTTGCTGCTATGGGTTTCTAGCAAGAACCATTCTTACCTACGGCAAAAACCACAATGGTGTTTCATCAAGTTTGTTGTTTTAACCTTCTTCAAGGACCAGTCGTAGTCAAATTTGATTAAACTAAAGTAGGAGAAACATACACCTGCCAACCACCTTTATTGAAGTTGCATGTCAGTCGGTGGAACCAGTCTCATGTGCGTGGACATGTAAGGTTCGTCCGGGCCGCTTCATCCCACAATACCGGCGAATCAAAATAAGACGTTGGTGGTAAGCAGTATGACTATCACCGCCCACGACTCTGTGTTCTACTCGTGGATATCATCTATGCATAGACCTGGCTCATGATGCCACAGTTGGGAATCGTTGCATGGAAAACAAAAAACATTCTACGCACATGCAATGATCTATCCATGGAGATGCATAGCAATGGGGGGGAGTGTGCCTATGTACCCTCGTAGACCGTAAGCGGAAGCGTTTCACAACGCGGTTGAGGTAGTGGAACTTCTTCGCGCTTCAACCGATCAAGTACCGAACACCATGACACCTCCACGTTTTGCACACGTTCAGCTCAGTGACATCCCTCACCTTCTTGATCCAACAAGACGTCAAGGTAGTAGATGAGCGCCGTCAGCACAATGGCATGGTGACGGTGATGGTGAAGTGATCTCCGCAGGGCTTCGCCTAAGCACTACAAAAATATGACCGGGGGTGTAAACAGTGGAGGGGGGGGGGCGCCGCACACGGCTAGGCAATTGTCTGGGGTGTGCTAGGTGCCCCCTCCTCATATATATAAGTTGGAGGGAGAGGGGAGAGGCCAAAGGGTACCCCACGTAGGTCTGACTCCTACTTGGGCTCCTGCCCTTCGTCGCGCCCCCTGCCATATTTGTCGGAGGGGGAAGGAAAGAGGGGGGGGGGGGGGGAAGTGTTAGGGAATGTAGTAATTTCAAAAAATTCCTACGCTCACGCAAGATGATGGTGATGCATAGAAACAAGAGGGAAGAGTGATGTCCACGTACCCTCGTAGACCGTAAGCGGAAGCGTTATGACAACGCGGTTGATGTAGTCATACGTCTTCACGATCCGACCGATCCAAGCACCGAACGTACGGCACCTCCGAGTTCAGCACACGTTCAGCATGATGACGATCCCCGGACTCCGATCCAGCAGGGTGTCGGGGATGAGTTCCGTCAGCACGACGGCGTGGTGACGATGATGATGTTCTACCGACGCAGGGCTTCGCCTAAGCACCGCAACGATATGACCGAGGTGGAATATGGTGTAGGGGGGCACCGCACATGGCTAAGGAACGATCATGATGATCAACTTGTGTGTCTTGGGGTGCCTCCCTGCCCCCATATATAAAGGAGGGAGGGGGGATGTGCGGCCGGCCCCCTAGGGGTACGCCTGGAGGAGTCCTACTCCCACCAGGAGTAGGACTCCCTCCTCTTGCCTTGTTGGAGAAGGAAAGGGGGAGGGGAAAGAGGAAAGGGGGGCGCCGCCCCCCCATTCCTTGTCCTATTCGGACTAGGGGGAGGGGGCGCGCGGCCTGCCCTGGACGGCCCTCCTCTTCTCCCTCATGGCCCATGTAGGCCCATTAACCCCCGGGAGGGGGGGGGGTTCCGATAACCCCCTAGTACTCCGGTAAAATCCCGATTTCACCCGGAACGATTCCGATATCCAAATATAGGCTTCCAATATATCAATCTTTATGTCTCGACCATTTCGAGACTCCTCGTCATGTCCGTGATCATATACGGGACTCTGAACAACCTTTGGTACATCAAAACTTATAAACTCATAATAAAACTGTCATCGTAACGTTAAGTGTGCGGACCCTACGGGTGCGAGAACTATGTAGACATGACCTAGAACTGTTCCCGGTCAATAACCAATAGCGGACCCTAGATGCTCATATTGGCTCCTACATACTCTACAAAGATCTTTATCGGTCAAACCGCATAACAACATACGTTGTTCCCTTTGTCATCGGTATGTTACTTGCCCGAGATTCGATCGTCGGTATCCAATACCTAGTTCAATCTCATTACCGGAAAGTCTCTTTACTCGTTACGTAATGCATCATTCCGTAACCAACTCATTGGCCACATTGCTTGCAAGGCTTATAGTGATGTGCATTACCGAGAGGGCCCAGAGATACCTCTCCGACAATCGGAGTGACAAATCTTAATCTCGAAATATTCCAACTCAACATGTATCTTCGGAGACACCTGTAGAACTCCTTTATAATCACCCAGTTACGTTGTGACATTTGGTAGAACACAAAGTGTTGCTCCAGTAAACGGGAGTTGCATAATCTCATAGTTATAGGAACTTTGTATAAGTCATGAAGAAAGCAATAGCAACATACTAAACGATCAAGTGCTAGGCTAACAGAATGGGTCATGTCAATCACATCATTCTCCTAATGATGTGATCCCATTAATCAAATGACAACACATGTCTATGGTTAGGAAACATAACCATCTTTGATTAATGAGCTAGTCAAGTAGAGGCATACTAGTGACATTATGTTTGTCTATGTATTCACACATGTATCATGTTTCCGGGTAATACAATTCTAGCATGAATAATAAACATTTATCATGATATGAGGAAATAAATAATAACTTTATTATTGCCTCTAGGGCATATTTCCTTCAGTCTCCCACTTGCACTAGAGTCAATAATCTAGATTACACAGTAATGATTCTAACACCCATGGAGTCTTGGTGGTGATCATGTTTTGCTCGTGGAAGAGGCTTAGTCAACGGGTCTGAAACATTCAGATCCGTATGTATCTTGCAAATCTCTATGTCTCCCACCTGGACTTGGTCCCGGATGGAATTGAAGAGTCTCTTGATGTGCTTGGTCCTCCTGTGAAATCTGGATTCCTTTGCCAAGGCAATTGCACCAGTATTGTCACAGAAGATCTTCATTGGTCCCGATGCACTAGGTATGACACCTAGATCGGAAATGAACTCCTTCATCCAGACTCCTTCATTTCCTGCTTCCGAAGCAGCTATGTACTCCGCTTCGCATGTAGATCCCGCCATGATGCTTTGTTTAGAACTGCACCAACTTACAACTCCACCGTTTAATAAAAACACGTATCCGGTTTGCGATTTAGAATCGTCCGGATCAGTGTCAAAGCTTGCATCGACGTAACCATTTACGACTAGCTCTTTGTCACCTCCATAAACAAGAAACATATCCTTAGTCCTTTTCAGGTATTTCAGGATGTTCTTGACCGCTGTCCAGTGATCCACTCCTGGATTACTTTTGTACCTTCCTGCCAAGCTTATTGCTAAGCATACGTCAGGTCTGGTACACAGCATTGCATACATGATAGAGCCTATGGCTGAAGCATAGGGAACATCTTTCATTTTCTCTCTATCTTCTGCTGTGGTCGGGAATTGAGTCTGACTCAATTTCACACCTTGTAATACAGGCAAGAACCCTTTTTTTGCCTGATCCATTTTGAACTTTTTCAAAACTTTATCAAGGTATGTGCTTTGTGAAAGTCCAATTAAGTGTCTTGATCTATCTCTATAGATCTTGATGCCCAATATGTAAGCAGCTTCACCGAGGTCTTTCATTGAAAAACTTTTATTCAAGTATCCCTTTATGCTATCCAGAAATTCTATATCATTTCCGATCAACAATATTCATCTACATATAATATCAGAAATGCTACAGAGCTCCCACTCACTTTCTTGTAAATACAGGCTTCTTCAAAAGTCTGTATAAAACCATATGCTTTGATCACACTATCTAAACGTTTATTCCAACTCCGAGATGCTTGCACCAGTCCGTAAATGGATCGCTGGAGCTTGCACACTTTGTTAGCACCTTTTGGATCGACATAACCTTCTGGTTGCATCATATACAACTCTTCTTCCAGAAATCCATTCAGGAATGCAGTTTTGACATCCATTTGCCAAATTTCATAATCATAAAATGCGACAATTGCTAACATGATTCAGACAGACTTAAGCATCGCTACGGGTGAGAAAGTCTCATCATAGTCAACTCCTTGAACTTGTTGAAAAACTTTCGCAACAAGTCGAGCTCTGTAGACAGTTATATTACCATCAGCGTCAGTCTTCTTCTTGAAGATCCATTTATTCTCAAAGGCTTGCCGATCATCGGGCAAGTCAACCAAAGTCCATACTTTGTTCTCATACATGGATCCCATCTCACATTTCATGCCTTCAAGCCATTTTGTGGAATCTGGGCTCATCATTGCTTCCTCATAGTTCGTAGGTTTGTCATGGTCAAGTAACATGACTTCCAGAATAGGATTACCGTACCACTCTGGTGCGGATCTTACTCTGGTAGACCAACGAGGTTCAGTAGAAACTTGATCTGAAGTTTCATGATCAATATCATTAGCTTCCTCACTAATTGGTGTAGTTGTCACAGGAACCGGTTCTTGTGATGGACTACTTTCCAATAAGGGAGCAGGTACAGTTACCTCATCAAGTTCTACTTTCCTCCCACTCACTTATTTTGAGAGAAACTCCTTCTCTAGAAAGGATCCGAATTTAGCAACGAAAATCTTGCCCTCAGATCTGTGATAGAAGGTGTACCCAATAGTCTCTTTTGGGTATCCTATGAAGACACATTTCTCCTATTTGGGTTCGAGCTTATCTGGTTGAAGTTTCTTCACATAAGCATCGCAGCCCCAAACTTTAAGAAACGACAACTTTGGTTTCTTGCCAAACCACAGTTCATAAGGCGTTGTCTCAACGGATTTTGATGGTGCCCTACTTAACGTGAATGCAGCCGTCTGTAAAGCATAACCCCAAAACGATAGCGGTAAATCAGTAAGAGGACATCATAGATCGCACCATATCTAGTAAAGTACGATTACGACGTTCTGACACACCATTTCGTTGTGGTGTTCCGGGTGGCGTGAGTTGGGAAACTATTCCGCATTGTTTCAAATGTAAACCAAACTCGTAACTCAAATATTCTCCTCCACGATCAGATCGTAGAAATTTTATTTTATTGTTATGATGATTTTCCACTTCACTCTGAAATTCTTTGAACTTTTCAAATGTTTCAGACTTGTGTTTCATTAAGTAGATATACCCATATCTGCTCAAATCATCTGTGAAGGTGAGAAAATAACGATACCCGCCGCGAGCCTCAATATTCATTGGACCACATACATCAGTATGTATGATTTCCAATAAATCAGTTGCTCGCTCCATAGTTCCGGAGAATGACATTTTAGTCATCTTGCCCATGAGGCACGGTTCGCAAGTACCAAATGATTCATAATCAAGTGATTCCAAAAGTCCATCAGTATGGAGTTTCTTCATGCGCTTTACACCGATATGACCTAAACGGCAGTGCCACAAATAAGTTGCACTATCATTATCAACTCTGCATCTTTTGGCTTAAACATTATGAATATGTGTATCACTACTATCGAGATTCAATAAAAATAGACCACTCTTCAAGGGTGCATGACCATAAAAGATATTACTCATATAAATAGAACAACCATTATTCTCTGATTTAAATGAATAACCGTCTCACATCAAACAAGATCCAGATATAATGTTCATGCTCAATGCTGGCACCAAATAACAATTATTTAGGTCTAAAACTAATCCCAATGGTAGATGTAGAGGTAGCGTGCTGACCGCGATCACATCGACTTTGGAACCATTTCCCACACGCATCGTCACCTCGTCCTTAGCCAATCTTCGCTTAATCTGTAGTCCCTGTTTCGAGTTGCAAATATTAGCAACAGAACCAGTATCAAATACCCAGGTACTACTGCGAGCATTAGTAAGGTACACATCAATAACATGTATATCACATATACCTTTGTTCACTTTGCCATCCTTCTTATCCGCCAAATACTTGGGGCAGTTCCGCTTCTAGTGTCCAGTCTGCTTGCAGTAGAAGCACTCAGTCTAGGGCTTAGATCCAGACTTGGGTTTCTTCTCTTGAGCAGCAACTTGTTTGCTGTTCTTCTTGAAGTTCCCCTTCTTCTTCCCTTTGCCTTTTTTCTTGAAACTGGTGGTCTTATTGACCATCAACACTTGATGCTCCTTCTTTATTTCTACCACCGCAGCCTTTAGCATTGCGAAGAGCTCGGGAATAGTCTTGTCCATCCCTTGCATATTATAGTTCATCACGAAGCTCTTGTAGCTTGGTGGCAGTGATTGAGAATTCTGTCGATGACACTATCATCAGGAAGATTAACTCCCAGTTGAATCAAGTGATTATTATACCCAGACATTTTGAGTATGTGTTCACTGACAGAACTATTCTCCTCCATCTTACAACTATAGAACTTATTGGAGACTTCATATCTCTCAATCCGGGCATTTGCTTGAAATATTAACTTCAACTCCTGGAACATCTCATATGCTCCATGACGTTCGAAACGTCGTTGAAGACCCGGTTCCTAGCCATAAAGCATGGCACACTAAACTATCGATTAGTCATCAGCTTTGCTCTGCCAGACGTTCTTAACATCGTCAGTTGCATCTGCAGCAGGCCTGGCAGCCAGCGGTGCTTCCAGGACGTAATTCTTTTGTGCAGCAATGAGGATAATCCTCAGGTTACGGACCCAGTCCGTGTAATTGCTACCATTATCTTTCAACTTAGCTTTCTCAAGGAACGCATTAAAATTCAACGGAACAACAACACGAGCCATCTATCTACAACAAACATAGACAGGCAAAATACTATCAGGTACTAAGTTCATGATAAATTTAAGTTCAATTAATCATATTACTTAAGAACTCCCACTTAGACAGACATCTCTCTAGTCATCTAAGTGATCACGTAATCCAAATCAACTAAACCATGTCCGATCATCACATGAGATGGAGTAGTTTCAATGGTGAACATCTCTATGTTGATCATATCTACTATATGATTCACGTTCGACCTTTCGGTCTCCGTGTTCCGAGGCCATATCTGTATATGCTAGGCTCGTCAAGTTTAACCTGAGTATTCAGCGTGTGCAACTGTTTTGCACCCGTTGTATTTGAACGTAGAGCTTATCACACCCGATCATCTCGTGCTGTCTCAGCACGAAGAAATTTCGCAACGGTGCATACTCAGGGAGTACTTCTTGATAATTTAGTGAGAGATAATCTTAAAATGCTACCGTCAATCAAAGCAAGATAAGATGCATAAAGGATAAACATCACATGCAATCAATATAAGTGATATGATATGGCCATCATCATCTTGTGCTTGTGATCTCCATCTCCGAAGCACCGTTGTGATCACAATCGTCACCGGCGCGACACCTTGATCTCCATCATAGCATCGTTGTCGTTACGCCATCTATTGCTTCTACGACTATCGCTACTGCCTAGTGATAAAGTAAAGCAATTACAGGGCGTTTGCATTTCATACAATAAAGCGACAACCATATGGCTCCTGCCAGTTGCTGATAACTTCGGTTACAAAACATGATCATCTCATACAATAAAATATAGCATCACATCTTGACCATATCACATCACAACATGCCCTGCAAAAACAAGTTAGACGTCCTCTACTTTGTTGTTGCAAATTTTATGTGGCTGCTACGGGCTGAGCAAGAACCGTTCTTACCTACGCATCAAAACCACAACGATAGTTCGTCAAGTTAGTGCTGTTTTAATCTTCGCAAGGACCGGGCGTAGCCACACTCGGTTCAACTAAAGTGAGAGAGACAGAAAACCACGAGTCACCTTTAAGCACGAGTGCTCGTAACGGTGAAACCAGTCTCACGTAAGCGTACGCGTAATGTCGGTCCGGGCCGCTTAATCTCACAATACCGCTGAACCAAAGTATGACATGCTGGTAAGCAGTATGACTTGTATCGCCCACAACTCACTTGTGTTCTACTCGTGCATATGATATCTACGCATAAAACTAGGCTCGGATGCCACTGTTAGGGAACGTAGTAATTTCAAAAAAAATTCCTACGCACACGCAAGATCATGGTGATGCATAGCAACGAGAGGGGAGAGCGTTGTCCACGTACCCTCGTAGACCGTAAGCAGAAGCGTTATGACAACGCGGTTGATGTAGTCATACGTCTTAACGATCCGACCGATCCAAGGACCGAACGTACGGCACCTCCGAGTTCAGCACACGTTCAGCTCGATGACGATCCCGGGACTCCGATCCAGTAGGGTGTCGGGGATGAGTTCCGTCAGCACGATAGCGTGGTGATGATGATGATGTTCTAGTGATGCAGGGCTTCGCCTAAGCACCGCAATGATATGACCGAGGTGGAATATGGTGGAGGGGGGCACCGCACGCGGCTAAGGAACGATCACAATGATCAACTTGTGTGTCTTGGGGTGCCCCCCTGCCCCCATATATAAAGGAGGGAGGGGGAGGTGAAGCCGGGCCCCTAGGGGTACGCCTGGAGGGGTCCTACTCCCACCGGGAGTAGGACTCCCTCCTCTTGCCTTGTTGGAGAAGGAAAGGGGGGAGGGGAAAGAGGAAAGGGGGGCGCCGCCCACCCCTTCCTTGTCCTATTCGGACTAGGGGGGAGGGGGCGCGCGCCCTGCCCTGGCCGGCCCTCCTCTTCTCCCTCATGGCCCATGTAGGCCCATTAACCCCCCCCCCCACGGGGGGGGGGGGGGGTTCCGGTAACCCCCCGGTACTCTGGTAAAATCCCGATTTCACAGGGAACGATTCCGATATCCAAATATAGGCTTCCAATATATCAATCTTTATGTCCCGACCATTTCGAGACTCCTCGTCATGTCCGTGATCATATCCGGGACTCCGAACAACCTTCGGTACATCAAAACTTATAAACTCATAATAAAACTGTCATCGTAACGTTAAGCGTGTGGACCCTATGGGTTTGAGAACTATGTTGACATGACCTAGAACTGTTCCCGGTCAATAACCAATAGCAGAACCTGGATGCTCATATTGGCTCCTACATACTCTACGAAGATCTTTATCGGTCGAACCGCATAACAACATACGTTGTTCCCTTTGTCATCGGTATGTTACTTGCCCGAGATTCGATCATCGGTATCCAATACCTAGTTTAATCTCGTTATCGGCAAGTCTCTTTACTCGTTACGTAATGCATCATTCCGTAACCAACTCATTGGCCACATTACTTGCAAGGCTTATAGTGATGTGCATTACCGAGAGGGCCCAGAGATACCTCTCCGACAATTGGAGTGACAAATCCTAATATCGAAATACGCCAACTCAACATGTACCTTCGGAGACACCTGTAGAACTCCTTTATAATCACCCAGTTACGTTGTGACGTTTGGTAGAACACAAAGTGTTCCTCCGGTAAATGGGAGTTGCATAATCTCATAGTTATAGGAAATTTGTATAAGTCATGAAGAAAGCAATAGCAACATACTAAATGATCAAGTGCTAGGCTAACGGAATGGGTCATGTCAATCACATCATTCTCCTAATGATGTGATCCCGTTAATCAAATGACAACACATGTCTATGGTTAGGAAACATAACCATCTTTCATTAATGAGCTAGTCAAGTAGAGGCATACTAGTGACGTTATGTTTGTCTATGTATTCACACATGTATCATGTTTCCGGGTAATACAATTATAGCATGAATAATAAATATTTATCATGATATGAGGAAATAAATAATAACTTTATTATTGCCTCTAGGGCATATTTCCTTCAGGAAGGAAGGGGGAATACTATTCCACTCATTCCTTTCCCTTCCCTCTTTCCTTCTCCTCCTAGGCCGGCCCATATGGGGGGCGCACCAGCACCTTGTGGCTGGTGTGTTTCCCCTCTTGGCCCATAAGGCCCATATCTTTTGTCCGGGTATTCGGAACCCCTTCCGGTGACCCAATAAGTACCCGATACCCCCAAAAACACTTCTGGTGTCCGAACACCATCGTCCTATATATCTATCTTTACCTCTGGACCATTTAGAGACTACTTGCTGTGTCCGTGATCTCATCCAAGACTCCAAACAACATTTAGTCACCAAATCATGTAACTCATATCATACTATATCATCATCGAAAGTCAAGCGTGCAGACCCTATGGGTTCGAGAGCTATGTAGACATGACCGAGATACCTCTCTGGTCAATA
This sequence comes from Triticum aestivum, assembly GCF_018294505.1. Classification (NCBI taxonomy): domain Eukaryota; kingdom Viridiplantae; phylum Streptophyta; class Magnoliopsida; order Poales; family Poaceae; genus Triticum; species Triticum aestivum. The sequence goes on from NC_057810.1 coordinate 395,105,448, forward strand.
ACCAATAGCGGAACCTGGATGCCCATATTGTCTCCTACATATTCTACGAAGATCTTTATCGGCCGAACCGTTATGACAACATACCTAATTCCCGTTGTCCATCGGTATGTTACTTGCCCGATATTCAATCGTCAATATCTTCATACCTAGTTCAATCTCATTACCGGCATGTATCTTTACTCATTCCGTAATACATCACCTCGTGACCAGTCCTTAGTCGTTTGCTTGTAAGCTTATGATGTGTATTATCGAGAGGGCCCAGAGATACCTCTTCGATACTCGGAGTGACAAATCCTAATCTCGATCTATGCCAACTCAACAAACACCTTCCAAGATACCTTAGAGCATCTTTATAATCACCTAGTTACGTTGTGACATATGATAGCACATAAGGGATTCCTCCGGTATCCGGGAGCTGCATAATCTCATAGTCGAAGGAATATGTATTTGACATGAAGAAAGCAATAGCAATTATACTGAACGATCATTATGCTAAGCTAAGGGATGGGTCTTGCGCATCACATCATTCTCCTAATGATGTGATCCCATTACGAAATGACAACTCATGTCCATGGTTAGGAAACCTTAACCATCTTTGATCACGAGCTAGTCTAGTAGAGGCTTACTAGGGACAAAGTATTTCTTTATGTATTCACACGTGTATTTAAGTTCCCGACCAATACAATTCTAGCATTAATAATAAACCTTTATCATGAATAAGGAAATATAAAATAACAACTTTATTATTGCCTCTAGGGCATATTTCCTTCAATATAATATTCTTATTCCAAAATAAATGGTTTAAATAAATCGGTGTATATTTTTTGAAAAGAAAAGTTTAACCGTATAAAAAGAGTCGTGTCTTTTCAACGGGTTTCTAATGGTATATCATTTGTGCAACTTCGAAGAAAAGGTGAGGAATTATGAAAAAAAATATGTGATGCAAGTTCGAAGTGAAAATAGAGAGCAGTTGAAGTGCTACACGGGATGCGTTTCAGAAGAGAATAAAAAGAAAAAAAACTAAAAGCCTAAAAGGTTTGTTGCAATAAGTTCACGTCCTCCTCCCTACAAAGTTAAAAATTTATATTGCGAGACGTCCGACCTTCAATTACATGTTTTAGAAAAAAGTAAAAACAACAACATTGTTTTTGCCATTTTTACTCACAAACGGCAACGAATTTGTTACAATTGTCTAGATGAAAAAGTTGCTCATATTGATAAGCTTTCCAACAGTATACTATATGCTACATTCCTATGAATGGGTTAAAAGTTTCATGTATACCGTTAAAAACACGTTTTTACGTATTCACAAAATCCTTTCAAACCGCTGTGAGTATGAAAAAATGATCAACACGCAAAAGTTGCTATTTTCAACAGATTTTCATCGATATATCATTTTATCATTTCTAGTATGTGCTTGGGGAGTTACGGGGAAAATACAACACATGAAAAATAGAGTGAAGTTCAAACACACATGCCTTAGAAGTTCAACTTCTTCACACAGTTCATTTCCGAAGACTTAGTTTTCGCGATGAACGCGGAATGCATGATCTCGCCATTTTCAAAATTACATAAAATGGCAAGGAATCAAAAAAACTTTCTATATGAAAAGGTTTTGCATTTTTCATAGCTATTCAATGGTATATTATTTGCCTCATTCCGACAAAGTTTGCACAAATTATGGTCAAATTTTTTTAGCTATTTTTGAAATTAACTTAAAACTGTAAAGAATTGGGAGAAACAATATATATAAAAAGGTTTTGTATTTCTTCAGGCTTTCCAACGCCATATCATTTGCTATATTCTAATCCCCTCCATCGCCCCCCGTGCGGGCAACTAAGGGGCTCCAACCCTAGCCATTGGGTCACCGCTCCTTCCTCTCCCTCCCCTCCGCCGTCGCCGGTGGTCGGCGCCGAGCATAGCCTGTGCCTGTGCCACTGGCGGCGGAGGAACTCCTACCTCTCGCGGGTCATAGGGTGAGGCAGGGTGCCTTGGCTCGAGGGTGTAACCCTGATCTAGACAGCGGCGATGCTGATCTGGTTCATATCGGCCGTGATTCGGACTCCGGTGGTGTGGTGGCCAATCGGCATCATAATGGCAGCTCTGGTGGCAGTGTTGGCGTTGCTCCTCCCGATCGAGGGTGGAGGGCCTCGGATCCGGGGCGGCGGCCCTTAGGATGGCCTCCCTGTCTAGTGGTGCAGAGGGGCGGGCGGGCTACCGGGGATCTGGTCGGGGGGCCGGGATGCACCAGTGGGTTGGTGCCGCGGCTTCTTGCCTTGGCGGCAAACGGTGTCGAGCTGTTTCTCCCTCCAATCCTTGATTCGTGCACTCTGTCGTAACGGAAATGGCTATGATGCTTGCCAGTCACTGGTTGGGGCGGAGTGGGAGGTGGGGATTCGGATTGTGATGTCCTTGGTCGGCTCCCGCCGGCCACGATGTCGACGACGCCCAAGGGTGCCGTTTCTTTTCCTGGAGACATCTTTCGGTTCCGTCCCACCTTTTCCCACTCCATGGTCTCTCGGGTGAAAACCCTTGGACAGGGACGACGCTCATGGTGTCGTATCCTTCTTGAAGGCGTGGTCGTGAGAGCTAAGTCGTGCTGGGCATGGCTTGTGTTCATTGGCAGTTACAGTTGGCGTGCCCTCTTCCTCCAGGGGGCACTTGCTTCGGGGGAAACCCTAGATCTGGGTCTCCCAGATCAGATGATGATGGAAACTAGGGTACCGTTTTCCCTTTGAGGGCATCATTTTGGAGCAGGTATTGTTTGGAAGGGCCTAGAGGCAAAGTGGGGATTCATCTTCCGCATCGATGATGGTGGATCTCGGTGGCATGGCGCAGTGGAGGCTCGACATCCGATGCATGTTGATGGACTCACACAGGAGCGCGACACTGTCTGGCGTCATGGTGGCGTCGATGACAGAGAGGCCTAGCAAGGTCGGTGCATCAGTTCTGCTCTAAGCATGGATCAATGGAAGATGGATGTGACAGCCATTACAGCGTGTGGTGCTCACTAGGAGTGTGCCGGACCGGTGTGTGACTCAGTCCAGGTAGTTTCGCATTTGTACAGGCTTTCCAACACCATATCATTTACTGCATTCCGACAAATCATTTAGAAAAAAACATGAAAATACAAACTCGGGGCAACTTCAATCACTTTCTGAATTACTTTTAGACCGTTCAAAATTGGAACAAAGTTTAATATGAACAAGAAGCACATTTTCATAAGCTTTCCAATGCCACATCATCTGCGCGAAACACATAAGTCGTTACCAAATTACGCTAAAAAACGAGCTCAGCTATTCGATTTGAGAAAATCTGCCATTTTCCAAATTACTCCTTAACCATTTGGAATTAGGAAAAACTTTATATATGTGAAATGAGCGGATTTGCAACAGCTTTCCAACGCCGTGTCATTTGCCTCATTCCAATATACGGTTTAGAAATGGTCTCAAAAATATGATTCACGTTTTTTTGTATGAAGAAAAACAATTTGCAAAACTGCTCTTAAACCATGTTGATTTTGCAAAAACTTTAAGGTAGGTTGTGATCCATGTGTCCATAGCTTTCCAATGGTATATCGCAAGCCCCATTTGGAAAATGTTTGTGGAAGTTCAACTTCTCCCTGGGTGAAGTTCAACTACTACCATTTCGATAGGTCGACTAGTTATTAGAATATTATTCCCATCCCGTAATCAGAATAGTGTTTATACACACATGCGCACACACACACACACACACACATGATGGTTTCTCAGTGGCGACATCGATTCTAAGTGAGCTTCTTTCCCTTCTTGTTCCCTGTCGAATAACTGAGCCCTCATTGTGACTTTTCCTTTTCCATGGAGTATGATATTTCTTAGGTAATGTAGTCTTGACTCTTGTTTTGACGTATGCTTCATCTTCATTATCATCTTCCCTCATCAGGTTGCTATACTGGTCATAGTCTTCCTCGTTGGCGACTCCATCCATTTCGATGATGCTCCTGCCTCTCCTCACGACAACACAATTATGATTGCTCGGGTTGGATAAGAAGAAGCATTGTGTCACGTGCTTAGCATGTACCTGATGACCCACAAGTATAGGGGATCAATCATAGTCCTTTCGATAAGTAAGAATGTCAAACCCAACGAGGAGCAGAAGGAAATGACAAGTGGTTTTCAACAAGGTAATTTCTGCAGGCACTGAAATTGTCGGTAACAGGTAATTCGATAGCAAGATAATTTGAACAAGTAACAAGTAACAATAGTAAAAATAAGTGCAGAAAGGTAGCACAATCCTTTTTGTAGCAAAGGACTAGCCGGAACAGTCTCAGATAACAAGTAAAACGTTCTTGAGGACACACGGGAATTTCATCTAGCCACTTTCATCATGTCGGGTTGATTCGCTTTCGCTACTTTGATAATTTGATATGTGGGTGTGCTTGGGTGTTTTTTGCTCTTACTTGAACAAACCTCCCATTTATGATTAACCCCCTCACAAGCATCCACAACTACGAAAGAAGAATTAAGATAACATTCTAACCATAGCATTAAACATATGGATCCTAATCAACCCCTTACGAAATAGTGCATAAACTAGGGTTTAAGATTTTGTCACTCTAGCAACCCATCATCTAGTAACTACTCCACAATGCATTCCCTTAGGCCCAAAGATGGTGAAATGTTATGTAGTCAACGTTCACATAACACCACTAAGGGAATAACAACATACAAATCATCAAAATATCGAACGAATATAAAATTCACATGACTACTTGCAACATGACCTCTCCCATGGCCTCAAGAATAAGGGCAACAACTCCCAAATAATATTCATGCTCAAGATCAGAGGGATATTAAATAGCATAATGGATAAGAACATATGATCTTCCACCAAATAAACCGCCTAGCTTCAACTACAAGATGTAATCAACACTACTAGTCACCCACAAGTACCAATCTGAGGTTTTGATACAAAGGTTGAACACAAGAGATGAACTAGGGTTTGAGATGAGATGGTGTTGTTGAAGACGTCGATGAAGATAGGCCTCCCAAAGATGAGAGGGTTGTTGGTAATGACAATGGCCGGAGGGCAAAAGTGCTCATGCCCAAGTTCCGCCTCGAGACAGTAGCACTCCATCCCGAAAGTCCTCTCCTTATTTTCTAGGTCAAAAGACCTTATGTACCAGAAGATAGGCACCTGAGGAGGGGGTGGTGCGCCCTGGTGCCTAGTGGGCACTTGGGTGGCCCCCTTCGGTAGTTCTTTTCTCTAGTATTTTTCATTTATTCCAAAATAATTATCCATAAAATTTCATCTCATTTGGAGATGTGCAGAATAGGTATCTCTGATATAGCTTTTTCAGGTCCAGAATTCCAGCTGCCGGTATTCACCCTCTTTGTGTAAACCTTCTATATTATGAGAGAAAATGCATTAGAATTACTACACAAAGTATTATATTGCATAAAAACACTATATAAGTAACAGTAGGAAAACATGATGCAAAATGGACATATCAACTCCTCCAAGCTTAGACCTCGCTTGTCCTCAAGCGAAAGCCGATATCGAAATTCATGTCCACATGTTAGATAGAGAGAGAGGTGTCGATAAAAAAAATACAGGCATAGTAGCATCATGCTTATTATTCTAATAGCAGCAACCTTTATCATATAGCTTCTCATGAACAAGTAACGAATTAATCACAACATCGAAGTAGAAAGCATAAACTTTATTGAAAACTAACAAACTATGTTCTCAGTCAACTTTGCAACTACAATTCATCATATTTTTAGGAAGGGTCTCATATCGGAGCCTTTTGCAAAGTCCACATACTCAACCATCATTTAATCTTCTCTGATTGCTAACACTCACAACATATGTATGAGAAAAAAGTTTCAACCGGACACATAGAAAGATAAACCCTTATAGTTTCACCTCCCAACTTATTCAACTCAAGGGTGATGTCAACAATAATAACTCATGATCACTCATATCCAACTGGATATATGTGCCTAGATCTTTCCCCACCACATGATGCTTGCAAAAGAGAAAAATAAAAAGGAATAGAGGAGAGTACTTTGACTCTTACATAAAAGGTAAATACATAAAAGTAAAAGATACGCCCTTCACAAAGGGAAGCTGAGGTTGTCATGCGCTTTTTGGTTTTGTATGCACAATCTCTTAATGCAAGAGAACGTCATGTTATATTGCCCCTTATGATAGCAATCTTTGTTATGTAGTCTATCGCTTTCATTACTTTGCCATCATAAGTTCGTAAAACACTTGTTTTCCCTTACATTAAAAAATCAAATAGATTTAGAAGTAATTTTATTGCCCTTTTTGCACCAACGAAAACTTACTTGAGGGATCTTACTCAATCCATAGGTATGTACGGTGGACTCTCAAAACATGAATTTGGGTTTAAGGGTTTTGTATGCATAAATAGTATCTCTACTTAGTGTGGATTTTTGGCTCGCAAAGATATTGAGCAAGCACCACATGTTGAAGGATCTATGATAATAACTTCTATGTGAATATGAACAAACATAAATCATTATGTTGTCTTCCTTGTCCAACGTCAACAATTTGGCATAAGATATTCAATGGGGGCTCACAATTATAAAACATGTCCAAGATAGTGTATTTGCATGTGAATGTTCTCTTCCCTTATTAATTCTTTCATGAATTGCATCATTGACCAATGCTATGTTTGTCAACTTTCAATAAATTAAACCACTTATACTTTTCCTTATGTGATGTCATTACTTACCATAAGATTAGCATATGATCTTTTTTCATTATTTTCCTTTATTTTGATTGGAACATAAAAGTAAAGAAGCTAAAAATCAAACTAAACTTTATTATATAACTCTCACTCGATTATGTAGATAGATAGATCACAAAACTAGCACTCGAAAATAGATCATACTAAACTTTTATTCAACTAAATCACGGAATAACTAAGGATCAAACTAAGATAGGTAGAGGTAATGAAAGTGATGGTGATACGATATCGGGGCATCTCCCCCAAGCTTGGCGAAAGCCAAGGGGAGTGTCCATACCCGTGTACTCAAGTCTCCTTCTTTAGCGATGATGATGATGGTTGTGATGAGGTAGTAAGCTAGCCTTCCATGGTAGGGCTTCACTATCATAAGAGGATGCACGAGTCTCATGAGTCTTGAAACCGGTAGCTAAAGTCATACCTTTAAAGCTTGCTTCATACTCAAAAACTTGATTTTCAAGATCATAGATTTGGCTTTGCAGAAAATTGATTTGCTCTTCAAAGGTGAAGACGATGTCCTTCATAGACTGGCCATCCACCTTGTGATCATGGGTGAATTCTGTGATCATGGAGTGATTCGCACTGAGTCCATGCTCCACCATCCCTTGGCACTTGAAGATCTCCTGCTCCGTGGCCTCAAGCCTAGCCTCCATGCTTCCTGTCTTATTAGGCCCTTGAACATCCTGGATGTGGAGCACCCCCTCACGCATCTCAATGGCCTGAGGGTGCTTCAACACCTTCGACAAGTAGGGATTGATTACCCTCTCAAAGAACTTGTCCTTGGAAGAGCTTGGTACGGCCATGGCGATCTAGATCTGTCAGGAAAACAACCCAAAACAAAAACAGAGGATATCTCTGTGATACGGTGGTCATATCATCCGGGGGTATATATAAAGAAATTTTATCTTGGGAAACAAGTATACAGAAGGAAAACAGAGTCGGGAAGGTGCCCGAGGGGCCCACTACCCACCAGGGCGCGCCAGGTGGGGCAGGCGCGCCCTGGTGCCTAGTGGGCACTTGCATTTCCTTCCCGAGTGTTTTTTTAATTTTTTATTTTCCTAATATTCCAAAATTGACAGAAAATATTTTTGTGGATTTTTTGGAGTCCGTTTACTTACTGTATCACATACATCTTCCTATTCAGAGCTCTAGAGTGTTCTGGAAGGTTTCTTTTATGTGTTCCTTCGGTGTCATGGTTTGGATAATGTTAGTTTGAACATAGATAGGTGTACCTGAAATATAGTGCTTAATTCTCGCTCGTTCACCATCGTCGGATTAGTGCCTTCAATATTATTGATCTTAGTAGCTCCAGAGCGATAAATTTCTTTGATGATATATGGTCCTTCCAATTTGGGGAGAAGTTTTCCCGCAAAAAATCTAAAACAAAAATTTTACAATGGAACATACACTAGTACAACGATGTGCTATACAAACGGTTTTCAACCCCTTTCCGCGACGGTGTTTGGAACCGTCACCAAGTGAGTGTGGGCGATAGGGGGGTCCTTCCCGGACGACCCAGAAACCATCGGGGATAGGCCCTCCTGGCACACTGGCTGGGGCAAAATGAGTTCATGTGCGATCTAGCGGGGCATCGAAACCCAATTGTTTCCATTCGTATGTACATCCCACATGGTGAATCCCAGAAACACATTTCCTCTCGTATGTATATCACACACAATTTTTTGTGTGGAAACGTTTGTGCAAGGCGGCCTAATGCAAACAATTCTCTGCCGGAAGCCGTGTGTGATTGTTAGTTCATTGAACATGCCTACTTTCTAGAAACTGTGCGTGTTGTTTGAGTTCATCGCCCACGATGCTGTCTAAGTAACCGTTTACAATAGAAAACCTCAATAAGCAGGGTAATTAGCCTAGTATTGATAATCCATGTACTAATCAAATTGATATTTCTTATAAAACACACACCAGATATTTCATATTCGTATAAGAGCAACCAGGATTTCATACTCGAATTACATCAGATAGCTTCGGCACTCAGTTCCGCCATTACACAACAACACCAAGTTTTACATGCAACATCAAAAACCTTTGGAAATTAGTAGCATCATACACGGTAAATAGACATATGAATCTCATCTGGGAAACTGCAAAAGCAGAAGGAAAATGTTGAGCCTTCAGTGATGTTGAATGTCCTTGCAACTTAGCCAGTGGCTATGGATAATTGCCCACCCAACCTTCGTCCTCTTAAGCAAGACTTCAATATTGTACCGTGGTTGTTGAATGAATACCTTCCTCGCCTCTTGACCATGTAGGTGGTCTGAGAGGTAATCATCGGTGAACTCCTTGAAAAGTACTGAAAACAAAGATATGCAAACAAGGTAAAAGAGTTAGTACCATCCTATAGTTGACTGATGGCGCAAGGGGTAAAACAAGGTAAAAGAGTTAGTACCATCCTATAGTTGAATGAGGTCTTCTTCATTGTGCAAACAAAGATCTTGCTATTATTCTTCACAAGTTTCTTCATCCTAACAATCTTTCTGAGTTTCTTAACTTGACTGATAGTCATGGACATCTCATTTCCCCATATGCAAAATGGGTTGAACAGTGGGTCTAAGCCTCTGATAGCAGGACCTACATGTGCAAGACCAAATTGTAAGAGACATAAATATTAGAATGGTTCCTGTAACTGCACAATAATGTGCTATTAGCCAAAGGACCATTCTTGAACAAACCTCGATGGTAAACCGCAGTGTCTCCCATTGTTTCCCTGCAATACACATAAGGAAGATCTTGATCAGGTTAACTAAGAGGTGTCATACTATCAGCAGAATATGTATTAAGTGCAGCCAATTTGATTTATTTCACATGCGTAACAATACAAAATTGTACCCACATCAAATGAAAATCAAATTGCAGAACTGAATCAAACAGTTAAATGGACATCAGACCAAATTAACCAAAATAGTTAACTAAGCACGACATTGCAGAATAGAAACATGTACTAGAAGATAAGACAGTTAACAAAACAAAGAATGCTTGAGAACACTACTACGAAATGTAGCAATTGTTGGACCAAACTGTTAACTGAACATTACATTTCAGAGGACCAAAGTGTTAACTAAACATTACATTTTAGAGGACCAAACTGTAAACCTCAGATTGCATACTAACATTACAGAGGACAAATCACTAGAAGGCATTGGCGGTGGCCTCGAGAAAACAACATGAACTGTATTTTAAAGTAGACAACCGTGTGGCGGTGTCGATGGTGGCCTTGAAGACGAGGTGCTCCTCCAAAATCTGGCGGTCGGCACGAATGGCAGCCATAGCGACCTCGTGTGTGCATGCGGCCACGATTTGCTTCTCCGCTGCCAGATGCTACTGAGCTCCATGTTATACTACGTGCAAAATGTTTGTGGGCGGCGCTTAATTGGAGGAGGGGGACAGTGATTTCGGCGGAAGCTGTCGCCCCATCGGTCAGGGCATGTGGGACGGGAAAGGAGGAGGATGGTGTGGGTGGGGTGTGGATTACCTGACCATATCGACGAGGCCGCACAGCGAGAAGAAGGGTTGGCGGCGAGGAGGCCACGCAGCAAGAAGAAGGGTTGTTGGCGAGGAGGCGGCTGATGTCTACTACACAACCTTCTTCTTGTAGACGTTGTTGGGCCTCCAAGTGCAGAGGTTTGTAGGACAATAGCAAATTTCCCTCAAGTGGATGACCTAAGGTTTATCAATCCGTGGGAGGCGTAGGATGAAGATGGTCTCTCTCAAACAACCCTGCAACCAAATAACAAAGAGTCTCTTGTGTCCCCAACACACCGAATACAATGGCAAATTGTATAGGTGCACTAGTTCGGCGAACAGATGGTGATACAAGTGCAATATGGATGGTAGATATAGGTTTTTGTAATTTGAAAATATAAAAACAGCAAGGTAACTAATGATAAAAGTGAGCGTAAACGGTATTGCAATGGTAGGAAACAAGGCCTAGGGTTCATACTGTCACTAGTGCAAGTTATCTCAACAATAATAACATAACTGGATCATATAACTATCCCTCAACATGCACCAAAGAGTCACCCCAAAGTCACTAATAGCGGAGAACAAACAAAGAGATTATTGTAGGGTACGAAACCACCTCAAAGTTATCCTTTCTGATCAATCTATTCAAGAGTTCGTAGTAAAATAACACGAAGCTATTCTTTCTGTTCGATCTATCATAGAGTTCGTACTAGAATAACACCTTAAGACACAAATCAACCAAAACCCTAATGTCACCTAGATACTCCAATGTCACCTCAAGTATCCGTGGGCATGATTATACGATATGCATCACACAATCTCAGATTCATCTATTCAACCAACACAAAGTACTTCGAAGAGTGCCCCAAAGTTTCTACTGGAGAGTCATGACAAAAACGTGTGCCAACCCCTATGCATAAGTTCATTGAACCCGCAAGTTGATCAACAAAACCTACATCAAGTAGATAACGTGAATATCCCGTTGTCACCACAGATAAGCACGACAAGACATACATCAAGTGTTCTCAAATCCTTAAAGACTCAATCTGACAAAACAACTTCAAAGGGAAAAATCACGGCAAGACATACATCAAGTGTTCTCATAAAAGACTCAATCCGATAAGATAACTTCAAAGGGGAAACTCAATTCATCACAAGAGAGTAGAGGGGGAGAAACACCATAAGATCCAACTATAATAGCAAAGCTCGCGATACATCAAGATCGTATCACCTCAAGAAGACGACAGAGAGAGAGAGAGAGAGATCAAACACATAGCTACTGGTACATACCCTCAGCCCCGAGGGTGAACTACTCCCTCCTCGTCATGGAGAGCGCCAGGATGATGAAGATGGCCACCGGTGAGGGATCCCCCCTTCAGCAGGGTGCCGGAACAGGGTCCCGATTAGTTTTTGGTGGCTATAGAGGCTTGCGGCGGCGGAACTCCCGATCTATTGTGCTCCTCGATGTTTTTAGGGTATATGGATATATATAGGAGAAAGAAGGCAGTCAGGGGAGCCACAAGCGGCCCACAAGGGTGGGAGCGCGCCAAGGGGGGTAGGGCGTGCCTCCCTGCCTCGTGGCCACCTCAAAGCTTCCCTGACGTCTACTCCAAGTCTCCTAGATTGCTCTGTTCCAAAAGTAACTCTCCCAAAGATTTCATTCCGTTTGGACTCCGTTTGATATTCCTTTTCTTCGAAACACTGAAATAGGCAAGAAAACAACAATTTGGGTTGGGCCTTCGGTTAATAGGTTAGTCCCAAAAATAATATAAAAGTGTATAATAAAGCCCATAAACATCCAAAACAGGTAATATAATAGCATGGAACAAACAAAAATTATAGATACATTGGAGACGTATCAGCGGCGCTGCAAGAAGAAGGGTCGCCGGTGAGGAGGCGGCGCTGCAAGAAGAAGGGTAGCCGGCAGGAGGCGGCGCTTCAAGAAGAAGGGTCGCCGATGAGGAGGCTGAGCTGCCAGTAAGCAGCAGTGAAGGTTTGATTTTGGAAAGCAAGGAGGAACAGTGGAAATGTGGCTTTTGGTGGGAGGGAGGGGTGGGGCGATAGATATTTCCGCGGTGGCAAAAAATTTTTGCTCGGTGCCGCGAGAAACTGGCGCACAAGTGTGGTTCAAGCGAGGGCGATGGACTATTGACGACGAAGCTTCCTACGTAAACCAGACTAGACAGTGCGCCAAGATATTTTATATCGCATCCCACACGATTCTTTCTAGTAAACTGTTTGTGGTATACCTGATTTGTTTCATTATGTTTTGAAAGACAAAATGTTGTTTGAATTGCTAGAACATTTATGTATAGTGAACTTGCAACTACATGAGTGTCGTGTTTAAATTTGGAATTATTCCGAGTTCGTTTGGCATTTTTAAGGATTAATTGAGTTTCTCGGCATTTAATGTGCATAATTCAAATTTGAACTACAAGCACATGCTCCAGTGCCCCAAAGTTTGTTGAAGGTTCACATGTGTGTCTTTGGGTGAATTTATAGGTCACATGCAAGAAATGGGAATGAAATTCAAACATCTTGGCATCATGGCTCGGTTAGGAACATTGAGAAACTTGGTTTTTAAATTCCTGGAAATTCAAAACTCATCTGAAAATCATGAAACTTGGCATGGTGTCATTTCATGGCACCAACATGTTGTGGTAAAAAAATTGGCCGCATTTGGACAAGTTTTTTGTATAAGCTTCTTGCAAATCGGAGCTTCTCTCGAGAAGACTCGTGGTTCCCGATGGAGGACGTGTCACCTTTGTGTTCGAAATGATATACGATGCCCGCCCTTATTTTTTTATAGAGGCAACATAGAACTATTTGAGTGCCGTGTTAAAATTTGGAATTATTCCGGGTTCGTTTGGAGTTTCTTATACATTAATTGAATTTCTGGTCATTTAATATGCATAATTCAAATTTGAACTACAAGCACATGCTCCAATGCACCAAAGTCGGTTGAAAAATCACATGTGTGTCCTTGGGTGAATTTCTAGGTTCCATGCAAGAAATGGGAATGAAATTCAAACATCTGGGCGTCGTGGCTCGGCCGGAAAGATTGAGAAACTTGGTTTTTTAATTGATGTAAATCCAAAACACGCCTGAAAATCATGAAACCTGGCATGGTGTCATGACATGGCACCAACATGCTACGGTAATTTTTTTTGGCTGAATTGGGACAAGCTTTGGTATAAGCTTTTTGCAAACCGGAGCTTCTCTCAAAAAGGCTCGTGGTTCCCATAGGAACGTGTCACCTCCGTGTGCGAAACGACATACCTACACTGCCTTCTCCCGCCTTAATTTTTTACATAGGCAGATTAGACCAAATAGAAGTATTGTGCTAAATTTTGGAATTATTCCGGGTTAGTTTGGCCTTTTTATACATTAATTAAATTTCTGGTCATTTAATGTGCATAATTAAAATTTGAACTACAAACACATGCTCTAGTGCACCAAAGTTGGTTGAAAAATCACATGTGTGTCCTTGGGTGAATTTCTAGTTCCCATGCAAGAAATGGGAATGAAATTCAAACATCTGGGCATCGTGGCTCGGCCGGAAAGATTGAGAAACTTGGTTTTTTAATTTATGTAAATCCAAAACACACCTGAAAATCATGAAACTTGGCATGGTGTCATGACATGGCACGGACATGTTGCAGTTAATTTTTGGTCGAATTGGGACAAGGTTTGGTATAAGCTTCTTGCAGACCGGAGCTTCTCTCAAGAAGGTTCGTGGTTCTAAGAGGGAATATTTCACCTCCGTGTGCGAAATGATATACGTACACTGCCTTCTCCCGCCTTAATTTTTTTACACGGGCGGATTAGACCAAATAGAAGTATCATGCTAAAATTTGGAATTATTCCGGGTTCGCTTGGACACTTTTATACATTAAATGAATTTCCAGGCATTAATGTGCATAATTCAAATTTGAACTACAAGCACATGCTCCAGTGCACCAAAGTTGGTTGAAAAATCACATGTATGTCCTTCAGTGAATTTCTAGGTCACATGTAAGAAATGGGAATGAAATTCAAACATCTGGGCATCATGGCTCGGCCGGAAAGATTGAGAAACTTGTTTTTTTAATTCATGTAAATCGAAAACACGCCTGAAAATCATGAAACTTGGCATGGTGTCATGACATGGCACCAAGATGCTGCGGTTTATTTTTTGGCCGAATTGGGACAAGCTTTGGTATAAGCTTCTTGCAAACCGGAGCTTCTCTCAAGAAGGCTCATGGTTCCGAGAGGCAACATGTCACCTCCATGTGCAAAATGACATACGTACACTGCCTTCTGCCGCCTTAATTTGTTTACACAGGAAGATCAGACCAAATAGAAGTATCATGCTAAAGTTTGGAATTATTCCGGGTTCGTTTGGCCTTTTTAATACATTAATTGAATTCTGGGCATTTAATGTGCATAATTCAAATTTGAACTACAAGCACATGCTCCAGTGCACTAAAGTTGGTTGAAATATCACATGTGTGTCCTTGGGTGAATTTCTAGGTCCCATGCAAGAAATGAGAATGAAATTCAAACATCTGGGCGTCGTGGCTCGACCGGAAAGATTGAGAAACTTCGTTTTTTAATTCCTGCAAATCCAAAACACGCCTGAAAATCTTGAAACTTGGCATGGTGTCATGACATGGCACCAACATGCTATGGTAATTTTTCTGTCCGATTTGCGAATGCGCACACATTAAAAATCAACAAAGTCATTTTGGAACAAGTGTTGTCACGTTACAAATCAGAAACTCAACTATTATTGAAACCGTGGGTGTTCTACTTACCAATTACGTGCCTCCACGCGTCCCTTTTTATTGGCTAGGAGGTGTCGTGCGGGGTAACTATTTGAGTACGGGAGGCGTGCGATCAGACCCCTGCGCATGCTCATCGGGAGGAGAGCCCTTTAACATCTATCCACCGTGCACCTCCCTCCCAATGTCTCCATTAATGTCGCCTGAGCCCCTGTTTCACGGCGTGGCTATGTCTCACTGGACTGAGATTTAAGAGAGAGAAATAAAAATCTGAAAAGAAAGTTTTGCACGGATCTTGATGTAAGATCCGACGGACCTATATAGCATCGGCTGCGACTTATAGCAAGCATGATGAATATAGGACGATGACAGTGGGTAATAATTGTCTTACATATTTAGGAACATAATTAAAAAAGCCACATGCGGTAACGCCTGAAATACACAAGGGCAAAACAAGAAGGAAGACAACGATCTGGCTTGCTGATATCTACTTTCTTGATGTGTTGTTGCAGGCTGCGAGAACTAGTCTCCGCAGCGAGCGGCAATGAGATCTTTCCTGTCCTCAATATTCTACTTGAGAGCATCCAAGGATTCCTCCACCAGCCTTTTGCGCTTCATGCGCAGCACAACATTCTCGTCCATAAGTTTCTCGACGAGGATGCTGGTCCTCTTCAATAAGGCACTGGTCTCCTCCTGCTGCTCCGCACTTCCGACGATCTTTGCCCTTAGCAGGTCACGCTTGTCCTGGAGCTTATCATGGCTCTCTCTTAGTTGCCGGATGACGCCGGTAGCCTGTTAAAACGAGGCTTTCATGTCATCCTGCAACCGCGCCTAGCTAGAGATCTGATCCATCTGCCTATGGACGATCGCATGCATGCGCCTGTAAGAGTTGTCGCCTACTCGCGAGACATTTTCCCAGGCCACCGCAGCGCGGGAAGACATCTCTGCTGCTTCCACGGTGCGACCACACCAGTCTGCTGCATCGACGGTGCGGCGGGACCTCCGTGCTGCTTTGGTGGCGTGGCGGGACCTCTGCGCTGCTAGGGCCATGCGACGGGACATGTAGAGTGCTTTCGCGGCGAGGCGGGGCATCTCTCGTGCTTCCGCTTCCATGCTCGCGTCTCCCTGGTGGCAATCTCTCGACCCGGAACTCACGCTGGCCAAGGCAGACGGAAGGGAATGATGACGAATGACTTGTTTGTTTTTTGTGGATGAGGAGTTGAGGAGGAATGTGCAGTCATCTTGGAGTAGTAGTATTTATAACTGAGTACTAATAGGCTCCTAAGTGGGAAACCATTTAGGTTTTGATCAATGTGAACAGGTTTGCAATTTGGCAGGTGACGGGACGCAGGCTCAAAATTTATTGACGGTTCTATAATTTCTAGGTGCGGCACTATTCCCGGACGACATAACATGGGAATGCTTTCTCGGTCGCGTACATGGCGTTTGGTGCACCGCAATAGGCAATGTCAGCACATGTCTTGTTCCAAGAACCGTGCGTGCTCGTTATTACCATCGCACACACTTCTTTTAATTAGAATGTGTGCCCGCCTAGCGCACACACATTGATCTGTCTAAACACAAACAGTTCATTCATGTGAAGTGTATGCCATCAATCGCACACACCTTTGATCTGGCTTACCGTTTCTGTTCTATTGCCTAATCGCAAACAGTTAATGCTTCTGAAGCATTTGCCCTCAATCGCACACACCTTTATCTAGCTGTCCATTTCTGTTGTTCCGCCTCATCACAAACAGTTAATACAATTGAACTGTATGCCGTATATCGCACACACCTTCATCTGGCTGCCCGTTTCCGTTCTTCTTCCTCATCGCAAACATTTCTTGAACTGAGCCGTATGTCGTGCATCGCACACGCAACTAAAATCTGAACCGTGTTTGATGCATCCGTCATCGCAAACGTTTTGCACATTTTTTACAGTTTTCTTACACCACCGTTTGTGATTATTACATCGCACACAGTTTCTCGGAGGATCTCTGATCGTAGTGTCGCTTTAGCAACATCCTGTAGTAGTGATACTCACCAACTTTGAATTCCCGCTTTTGGATTCTTTTGTCATGCCATCATTTGACCTTTTCTTTGAATAGTTTGGCATTTTCATAAGCTTGGGTTCTCCATTCATCTAGTGAGCTAATATCAAATAACCTCTTTTCACCGGCAAGTTTGAAACCATAGTTGAGTTCTTTGATTGCCCAAAATGATTTATGTTCTAACTCAAGAGGAAAGTGACAAGCTTTTCCATAAATCATTTTTTATGGAGACATACCCATATGATTTTTATAAGTTGTTCCATACGCCCAAAGTGCATCATCAAGTTTCTTAGACCAATTCTTTTGGGACCTATTGGCAGTTTTTTGTAATATTAATTTTATTTCTCTATTGCTAAGTTCAACTTGACCACTAGATTGAGGATGATATGTGATGCAATTCTATGGTTGACATCATATTTAGCAAGCAATTAACAGAAAGCACCATGAATAAAATGTGAACCACCATCATAAATTAAATATCCAAGGACTCCAAACCTCGGGAAGATAACTTATTTAAGTATTTTAATGGAGGTGTTATGATCAGCACTACTAGTTGGAATAGCTTTTACCCACTTAGTGACATAATCAACAACAACCAAAATATGTGTATACCCATTAGAGGAAGGAAAAGGTCACATATAATCAAAGCCCCAAACATCAAATGGTTCAATAACAAGTGAATAATTCATAGGCATTTCCTAACATTTACCAATATTGCCAATTCTTTGTCATTCATCACAAGATACAAATTTACGGGCATCTTTGAAAAGAGTAGGCCAATAAAAACCAGATTGTAATACCTTGTGTGCAGTTCTATCTCCCGCATGATGCCCTCCATAAGCTTTAGAGTGACATTTCCGTAGGATTTGTTCATGTTCATGCTCAGGTATACAACGTCTAATAATACCATCCACCCCTTTATAAAGATGTGGGTCATCCCAAAAGTAATGTCTTAAGTCATAGAAGAATTTTTTGCTTTTGTTGGTATGTGAAACTAGGTGGTATAAATTTAGCAACAATATAATTAACATAGTCAGCATACCAAGGAGTATTATGAGAAGCATTTATTATAGCTATTGTTCATCAGGAAAGCTATCATCAATAGGTAGTGGGTCATCAAGAATATTTTCTAACCTAGACACGTTATCAGCTACGGGGTTCTCAGCTCCTTTCCTGTCAGTAATATGCAAGTCAAATTCTTGTAGCAAGAGAACCCACATAATGAGTCTAGGTTTAGCATCTTTCTTTTCCATAATATATTCAATATCAGCATGGTCAGTGTGAACAATTACTTTGGAATCAACAATGCAAGATCTGAATTTATCACAAGCAAACACAACTGCTAAAATTCTTTCTTAGTAGTAGCATGATTTCTTTGAGCAATGTCTAGAGTTTTACTAGCATAATGG
The DNA here is from genome assembly GCF_018294505.1 of Triticum aestivum. Taxonomy (NCBI): domain Eukaryota; kingdom Viridiplantae; phylum Streptophyta; class Magnoliopsida; order Poales; family Poaceae; genus Triticum; species Triticum aestivum. The sequence continues at coordinate 395,123,908 of NC_057810.1, forward strand.
ATAACATTTAATTTCTTATCAACTATTTGTCTTAGAACATCATCGATAGCATAATCGCTAGCATCACACATAATTTCAAAAGGCAAGTTCCAATCAGGTGGTTGAACAATAGGTGCAGAAGTTAAGGCTTTCTTAATTGTTTCAAAGGCTTCTACACAGTCATCATCAAAAAGAAATGGAACATCCTTTTGCCGAAGATTAGTAAGAGGCCTAGAAATCTTAGAGAAGAATTTAATAAACCTCCTATAGAAACCAACATGATCAAGGAAACTACAAATACCTTTAATGTCTTTACGACATGGCATTTTCTCAATTGCATCAACTTTAGCTTTATCCACCTCAATACCTCGCTCAGAAACTTTATGCCCCAAGACAATACCTTCATCCAACATAAAGTGGCAGTTCTCGCAATTCTAGACAAGATTAGTTTGTTCACATCTCTGCAAAACTCGATCAAGGTTGCTTAAACAATCATCAAAAGAAGTTCCATAAATAGAGAAATCATCCATGAAAACCTCAACAATCTTTTCACAGAAGTTAGAGAATATAGTAGTCATACATATTTTAAAGGTAGCAGGTGCATTACATAAACCAAAGGGCATACGTCTATAAGCATAAGTTCCAAAAGAATTACATGGGCCTGGCCTAATAATAAGGTGACGAGCACCTATAAAGCCTCTGGATGAAATTTATGAAGTGGCATCTTGTATATTTCATCCAAGGCTTCATGCACTCATTATGGTGGCTTCAAAGTCCTAAAATCATAACTTGTAACTCCATTCTTGTTCCCCTTGTGCATGCCCTCATCTCCATGCTTGATGTTGCTAAAATGTTCATCCTTCTTGTCCAAGCTAGGCCCTTCATTTGTAAGAAAGACAAATGTATCCAATTTAGGTAGCATCATATTCTCATGAACATTAGAATCATTCTCAAGAAATGAAAGTACCTGGTAATTTAATTGGCATGCGCGAGCTCTAGTAATTGGTCCAGTATGTATAGCAGCGGGTGCTATGGGTGTAACAATGGTTTTGATGTCCTCATCATCCTCCCCTTCTTGAAATGAAGTCTTCCTCACCCAAATAAGGCTTCAAATCTGCAATCTTAAAAGTGGGACTAACCCCAAAATCTGCAGGCAGCTCAAGTTTATATGCATTATCATTTATTTTCTCTAACACCTTAAAAGGACCATCAGCACATGGCGTTAGCTTTGATTTGCGCCAATTAGGAAATCTATCCTTACGCAAATGTAACCAAACAAGATCACCACGTGCAAACACAACATGTTTTCTACGCTTATCTCCAACAAGTTTATATTTAGCATTCATACGCTCAATGTTCTCCTTAGTCAACTCATGCATTTTTAAGATAAATTCAACACGTTCCTTAACATTAAAATCAACCTTCTCCGAAGATGGAAGAGGCAATAAATCAATAGGTGCACGAGGTAGGAAACCATATACAATTTCAAAAGGGCACATCTTAGTAGTAGAATGCAGCGAATGATTGTAAGCAAATT